>NC_069506.1:226455031-226703526 GCF_027579735.1 Bombina bombina | reverse complement strand
AATGCAAAAGCATAGGCCTCTTGATAGAAAAGAAAACAGGAGGCAAACAACAATGGGGTATTGAAATAATGAAGAAAAATTGGCGCCAAGTAAGACGCACAACGTAACGTAAACTTTTTTGGCGCCAAAAATGACCGGAAATGACACACTTGCGTCACTAATGACGCCGCCGTATCAAAGGTCTCGACGTCACGTATGACGCCGGAAATGACGAAGTTGCGTAAAAAACGTAATTTCCCACGCCAAAAAAGTTTGCGCCAAAAATGACGCAATAAAGTCTAACATTTGACGCACCCGCGGGCCTAATACCCGCAAATGCAAAAAGTAGTCAAAATGAAAAAGACTAAACCCCAGGTAAGAAATAAATTTCTTAAAGTGTTAATATTCCCAAATATGAAACCGACAGTCTGCAGAAGGAAATACATGAACCTGACTCATGGCAAATATATGTATACAATACATATATTTAGAACTTTATATAATTTGCATAAAGTGCCAAACCATAGCTGAGAGTGTCTTAAGTAAATGAAAACATACTTACCAAAAGACACCCATCCACATATAGCAGATAGCCAAACCAGTACTAAAACAGTTCTTAGTAGAGATAATGGTAAATTTGAAAGTATATCGTCGATCTGAAAAGGGAGGTAGGAGATGAATCTCTACGACCGATAACAGAGAACCCATGAAAAAGACCCCCGTTAGAGAAATCATTGTATTCAATAGGTGATACTCCCTTCAAGTCCCTCTGACATTCGCTGTACTCTGAGAGGAATCGGGCTTCAACAAAGCTGAGAAGCGCATATCAACGTAGAAATCTTAGCACAAACTTACTTCACCACCTCCATAGGAGGCAAACTGAATTGTGAGTGTGGTGAAAGGTGTATTTATAGGCATTTTGAGGTTTGGGAAACTTTGCCCCTCCTGGTAGGATTGTATATCCCATATGTCACTAGCTCATGTACTCTTGCCAATTGCATGAAAGAAAGCAAAATTATCAAATTCCTTAAATGACAGTTTCAGGAATGGGAACAAAATGCAAACAGAACAGGCCTCTAGAAACCAGAAGCAACTAAAAAATGAGACTTAAATAATGTTAAAAATCTGGCGCCAAGAATGACGCCCACATATTTTTTGGCGCCAAAAACGTCTGCAACAAACACGAGAGCCAAAAACATAATTTATGTAAGAACTTACCTGATAAGTTCATTTCTTTCATATTAGCAAGAGTCCATGAGCTAGTGACGTATGGAATATACATTCCTACCAGGAGGGGCAAAGTTTCCCAAACCTCAAAATGCCTATAAATACACCCCTCACCACACCCACAATTCAGTTTAACGAATAGCCAAGAAGTGGGGTGATAAGAAAGGAGCGAAAGCATCAAAAATAAGGAATTGGAATAATTGTGCTTTATACAAAAAAATCATAACCACCACAAAAAGGGTGGGTCTCATGGACTCTTGCTAATATGAAAGAAATGAACTTATCAGGTAAGTTCTTACACAAATTATGTTTTCTTTCATGTAATTAGCAAGAGTCCATGAGCTAGTGACGTATAGGATAGCAGATACCCAAGATGTGGAACTTCCACGCAAGAGTCACCAGAGAGGGAGGAATAAAATAAAGACAGCCAATTCCGCTGAAAAAATAATCCACAACCCAAATCAAAAAGTTTTAATCTTATAATGAAAAAAACTGAAATTATAAGCAGAAGAATCAAACTGAAACAGCTGCCTGAAGTACTTTTCACCAAAAACTGCTTCAGAAGAAGAAAAAACATCAAAATGGTAGAATTTAGTGAAAACAGAATTTATGTTTACCTGATAAATTACTTTCTCCAACGGTGTGTCCGGTCCACGGCGTCATCCTTACTTGTGGGATATTCTCTTCCCCAACAGGAAATGGCAAAGAGCCCAGCAAAGCTGGTCACATGATCCCTCCTAGGCTCCGCCTACCCCAGTCATTCGACCGACGTTAATAGGAGAAACCATATGGTACCGTGGTGACTGTAGTTAAAGAAAATAAATTATCAGACCTGATTAAAAAAACCAGGGCGGGCCGTGGACCGGACACACCGTTGGAGAAAGTAATTTATCAGGTAAACATAAATTCTGTTTTCTCCAACATAGGTGTGTCCGGTCCACGGCGTCATCCTTACTTGTGGGAACCAATACCAAAGCTTTAGGACACGGATGAAGGGAGGGAGCAAATCAGGTCACCTAAATGGAAGGCACCACGGCTTGCAAAACCTTTCTCCCAAAAATAGCCTCAGAAGAAGCAAAAGTATCAAACTTGTAAAATTTGGTAAAAGTGTGCAGTGAAGACCAAGTCGCTGCCCTACATATCTGATCAACAGAAGCCTCGTTCTTGAAGGCCCATGTGGAAGCCACAGCCCTAGTGGAATGAGCTGTGATTCTTTCGGGAGGCTGCCGTCCGGCAGTCTCGTAAGCCAATCTGATGATGCTTTTAATCCAAAAAGAGAGAGAGGTAGAAGTTGCTTTTTGACCTCTCCTTTTACCGGAATAAACAACAAACAAGGAAGATGTTTGTCTAAAATCCTTTGTAGCATCTAAATAGAATTTTAGAGCGCGAACAACATCCAAATTGTGCAACAAACGTTCCTTCTTTGAAACTGGTTTCGGACACAGAGAAGGTACGATAATCTCCTGGTTAATGTTTTTGTTAGAAACAACTTTTGGAAGAAAACCAGGTTTAGTACGTAAAACCACCTTATCTGCATGGAACACCAGATAAGGAGGAGAACACTGCAGAGCAGATAATTCTGAAACTCTTCTAGCAGAAGAAATTGCAACTAAAAACAAAACTTTCCAAGATAATAACTTAATATCAACGGAATGCAAGGGTTCAAACGGAACCCCCTGAAGAACTGAAAGAACTAAATTGAGACTCCAAGGAGGAGTCAAAGGTTTGTAAACAGGCTTAATTCTAACCAGAGCCTGAACAAAGGCTTGAACATCTGGCACAGCGGCCAGCTTTTTGTGAAGTAACACAGACAAGGCAGAAATCTGTCCCTTCAGGGAACTTGCAGATAATCCTTTTTCCAATCCTTCTTGAAGGAAGGATAGAATCCTAGGAATCTTAACCTTGTCCCTAAAAAACACTAAAAAACTCTAAGCCATCTCCGTGGAGATGTTGCCTGTACAACGGCAAAGAGAATGACTGGGGTAGGCGGAGCCTAGGAGGGATCATGTGACCAGCTTTGCTGGGCTCTTTGCCATTTCCTGTTGGGGAAGAGAATATCCCACAAGTAAGGATGACGCTGTGGACCGGACACACCTATGTTGGAGAAAGTATGCAAAGAAGACCAAGTTGCTGCTTTGCAAATCTGATCAACAGAAGCTTCATTCCTAAAAGCCCAGGAAATAGAAACTGACCTAGTAGAATGAGCCGTTATCCTTTGAGGCGGGGACTTACCCGACTCTACATAAGCATGATGAATCAAAGACTTTAACCAAGATGCCAAGGAAATGGCAGAAGCCTTCTGACCTTTCCTGGAACCAGAAAAGATAACAAATAGACTAGAAGTCTTTCTAAAACATTTAGTAGCTTCAACATAATATTTCAAAGCTCTTACTACATCCAAAGAATGTTAAGATCTCTCCATAGAATTCTTAGGATTAGGACACAATGAAGGGACAACAATTTCTCTACTAATGTTGTTAGAATTCACAACCTTAGGTAAAAATTAAATGAAGTCCGCAACACCGCCTTATCCTGATGAAAAATCAGAAAAGGAGATTCACAAGAAAGAGCAGATAACTCAGAAACTATTCTAGCAGAAGAGATGGCCAAAAGGAACAACACTTTCCAAGAAAGTAATTTAATATCCAGAGAATGCATATGTTCAAATGGATGAGCCTGTAAAGCCCTCAGAACCAAATTAAGACTCCAAGGAGGAGAGATTGACTTAATGACAGGCTTGATACGAACCAAAGCCTGTACAAAACAATGAATATCAGGATGATTAGCAATCTTTCTGTGAAAAAGAACAGAAAGAGCAGAGATTTGACCTTTCAAAGAGCTTGCAGACAAACCCTTATCCAAACCATCCTGAAGAAACTGTAAAATCCTAGGAATTCTAAAAGAATGCTAAGAGAATTTATGAGAAGAACACCAAGAAATGTAAGTCTTCCAGACTCGGTAATGAATCTTCCTAGACACAGACTTACGAGCCTGTATCATAGTATTAATCACTGAGTCAGAGAAACCTCTATGACTAAGAATCAAGCGTTCAAACTCCATACCTAAAAATTTAATGATTTGAGATCCTGATGGAAAAATGGGCCTTGAGATAGAAGGTCTGGCCTTAACGGAAGTGTCCAAGGTTGGCAACTTGCCATCCGAACGAGATCCGCATACCAAAAGCTGTGAGGCCATGCTGGAGCCACCAGCAATACAAACGAACGTTCCATTAGAATTTTGGAAATCACTTTTGGAAGAAGAACTAGAGGCGGAAAGATATAAGCAGGTTGATAATTCCAAGGAAGCGACAACGCATCCACTGCTTCCGCCTGAGGATCCCTGGATCTGGACAGATACCTGGGAAGTTTCTTGTTTAGATGAGAGGCCATCAGATCTATTTCTGGAAGTCCCCAGATTTGAAGAATCTGAAGAAATACCTCTGGGTGAAGAGACCATTCGCCCGGATGTAACGTCTGGCGACTGAGATAATCTGCTTCCCAATTGTCTACACCTGGGATGTGAACCGCAGAGATTAGACAGGAGCTGGATTCCGCCCATACAAGTATCCGAGATACTTCTTTCATAGCCTGAGGACTGTGAGTCCCACATTGATGATTGACATACGCCACGGTTGTGACATTGTCTGTCTGAAAACAAATAAACGATTCTCTCTTCAGAAGAGGCCAGAACTGAAGAGCTCTGAAAATCGCATGGAGTTCCAAAATGTTGATTGATAATTTCGCCTCCTGAAATTCCCAAACCCCCTGTGCTGTCAGAGATCACTATACAGCTCCCCAACCTGAAAGAATCGCATCTGTTGAGATCACAGTCCAGGTTGGACGAACAAAAGAGGCCCCTTGAATTAGATGATGGTGATTCAACCACCAAGTCAGAGAAGATCGAACATTGGGATTTAAGGATATTAATTGTGATATCTTTGTATAATCCCTGCACCACTGGTTCAGCATACAAAGCTGGAGAGGTCTCATGTGAAAGCAGCAAAGGGGATCGCGTCCGATGCAGCAGTCATGAGACCTAGAATTTCCATGCACAAAGCTACCAAAGGGAATGATTGAGACTGAAGGTTTCGACAAGCTGAAACCAACTTCAGACGTCTCTTTTCTGTTAGATACAAAGTCATGGACACTGAATCTATTTGAAAACCCAAAAAGGTTACCTTTGTCTGAGGAACCAAGGAACTCTTTGGTAAATTGATCCTCCAACCATGTCTTTGAAGAAACAACACAAGTTGATTCGTATGAGATTCTGCAGAATGTAAAGACTGAGCAAGTACCAAGATATCGTCCAAATAAGGAAATACCACAATACCCTGTTCTCTGATTACAGAGAGAAGGGCACCGAGAACCTTTGAAAAGATCCTTGGAGCTGTTGCTAGGCCAAACGGAAGGGCAACAAACTGGTAATGGTTGTCTAGAAAAGAGAATCTCAGGAACTGATAGTGATCTGGATGAATTGGAATATGAAGATATGCATCCTGTAAGTCTATTGTAGACATATAATGCCCTTGCTGAACAAAAGGCAGAATAGTCCTTATAGTCACCATTTTGAATGTTGGTATCCTTACATAACGATTCAATATTTTTAGATCCAGAACTGGTCTGAAGGAATTCTCCTTCTTTGGTACAATGAATAGATTTGAGTAAAACCCCAGACCCCGTTCCAGAACTGGAACTGGCACAATTACCCCAGCCAACTCTAGGTCTGAAACACATTTCAGAAATGCCTGAGCCTTCACTGGGTTTACTGGAATGCGTGAAAGAAAAAATCTTTTCACAGGCGGCCTTACCTTGAAACCTATTCTGTACCCTTGTGAAACAATGTTCTGAATCCAAAGACTGTGAATCGAATTGATCCAAATATCTTTGAAAAATCGTAACCTGCCCCCTACCAGCTGTGCTGGAATGAGGGCTGCACCTTCATGCGGATTTGGGAGCTGGTTTTGACTTTCTAAAAGGCTTGGATTTATTCCAGACTGGAGAAGGTTTCCAAACGGAAACCGTTCCTTTAGGGGAAGGGTCAGGCTTCTGTTCCTTATTCTGACAAAAGGAACGAAAACGATTAGCAGCCCTATATTTACCTTTAGATTTTTTGTCCTGAGGCAAAAAGGTTCCTTCCCTCCAGTAGCAGTTGAAATTATAGAATCCAACTGTGAACCAAATAATTTATTACCTTGGAAAGAAAGAGAGAGCAAAGTTGACTTAGAAGTCATATCTGCATTCCAAGATTTAAGCCATAAAGCTCTTCTAGCTAAAATAACTAAAGACATATACCTGACATCAATTCTAATGATATAAAAAATGGCATCACAAATAAAGTTATTAGCATGTTGAAGAAGTTTAACAATGCTATAAGCATTATGATCTGACACTTGTTGCGCTAAAGCCTCCAACCAGAAAGTGGAAGCTGCAGCAACATCAGCCAAAGAAATAGCAGGTCTAAGAAGATTACCTGAACATAAATAAGCTCTCCTTAGAAAGGATTCAAGCTTCCTATCTAAAGGATCCTTAAAGGAAGTACTATCCGCTGTAGGAATAGTAGTACGTTTAGCAAGAGTAGAGATAGCCTCATCAACTTTAGGGATTTTGTCCCAAAATTCTAATCTATCAGATGGCACAGGGTACAATTTCTTAAACCTTGGAGAAGGAGTAAATGAAGTACCCAGACTATTCCATTCCCTAGAAATTACTTCTGAAATAGCATCAGGAACTGGAAAAACTTCTGGAATAACTACATGAGGTTTAAAAACTGAATTTAAACGCTTAGTAGATTTAGTATCAAGAGGACTAGACTCCTCCATATCTAATGCAATCAACACTTCTTTAAGTAAAGAACGAATAAACTCCATCTTAAATAAATATGAAGATTTATCAGTGTCAATATCTGAAGCAGAATCTTCTGAACCAGAAAGATCCTCATCAGAAACAGATAAGTCAGAATAATGGCGGTCACTTAAAAATGCATCTGAAATATGAGAAGTTTTAAAAGACCTTTTACGTTTACTGGAAGGAGGAATAACAGACAGAGCCTTCCTAATAGAATTAGAAACAAATTCTTTTACATTAACAGGGACATCCTGAACATTAGATGTTGAAGGAAAAACAACAGGTAAAGGATTATTACTAATGGAGACACTATCTGCGTTAGAAAGTTTATCATGACAACTAACACAAACTACAGCCGGAGGGACAGTTACCAAAAGTTTACAACAAATGCACTTAACTTTGGTAGAACCAGCATCAGGCAGCGTCTTTCCAGAAGTAGATTCTGATCCAGGGTCAGGTTGTGACATCTTGCAATATGTAATAGAAAAAACAACATATAAAGCAAAATTATCAAATTCCTTAAATGACAGTTTCAGTAATGGGAAAAGATGCAAAATAAACAAGCCTCTAGCAACCAGAAGCAATGAAAAAGTGAGACTTAAATAATGTGAAAAAAGGTGGAGACCAGAATGACGCCCACATTTTTTGGCGCCAAGTATGACGCCCACATTATTGGCGCCAAATACAACGCCCATATTTTTTGGCGCCAAGTATGACGCCACATCCTCTGACGTCAAAAACGATGCCCACATTTTCTGGCGCAAAAAAAAACGTCTGTAACACACATATGTCAAAAAATGACGCAACCACGAACAAACTTCCGGCGTCAACTATGGCGCCGGAAATGACAGAATTTTGTGCCAAAAAAGTTTGCGCCAAGAATGACGCAATAAATTGAAGCATTTTCTGCCCCCGCGAGCCTAACAGCCCGCAGGGAAAAAAGTCAATTGAAAATTTTTAAGGTAAGGAAAAAATTATTTATTTATATGCATTATCCCAAATAATGAAACTGACAGTCTGAATGAAGGAATACTGATTATCCTAAATCATGGCAAATATAAGTTTAAACACATATATTTAGAACTTTACATATAAAGTGCCCAACCATAGCTTAGAGTGTCATAAATAAAATAAGACTTACTTACCCTAAGACACTCATCTACATATAGTAGATAGCCAAACCAGTACTGAAACGAGAATCAGTAGAGGTAATGGTATATAAGAGTATATTGTCGCTCTGAAAAGGGAGGTAGGAGAAGAAATCTCTACGACCGATAACAGAGAACCTATGAAATAGATCCCCTAGAGGAAGACCATTTTATTCAAATAGGCAATACTCTCTTCACATCCCTCTGACATTCACTGCACTCTGAGAGGAAAACCGGGCTTCAGCCTGCTGCGAAGCGCATATCAACGTAGAATCTAGCACAAACTTACTTCACCACCTCCATGGGAGGCAAAGTTTGTAAAACTGAATTGTGGGTGTGGTGAGGGGTGTATTTATAGGCATTTTGAGGTTTGGGAAACTTTGCCCCTCCTGGTAGGAATGTATATCCCATACGTCACTAGCTCATGGACTCTTGCTAATTACATGAAAGAAATAGGCCCCGCCCATAATGGACGTCACACTAATTGTATAACATACTGCATGGGAAGCGGTTACAAACAGCCATGTGGTCCCCAAGAACAGTCATCATAAGTCCTCTTTATCAAATAATAAAAACTGCTTATACCATAATTATGTAAAATGCCCCAGTGTCTCTATTATATGCTGCGTATCTATGTGCTGCATTAATGTTAGTAAAACACCCAGTAGGACAGTAACACCCTACTACTGCTTACCCTGTTCCCACTATAAGGAACCAAATCAGTCAATTCTGATATACTAAGTTTCCTCAGAAGAAATGGGCTGAAACATACCTCAAATGCTGCTTGCTGCATGAGACCGTTCTCCAGAAAATCTATGGGAACCATAATTGATCTTAGTAACTGCTGCTAAGATCATCAATTTCAGGGAGAAATCTTCTTCCATATCCTCCCTGAGAGAAATAGTACTCACCGGTACAATTTAAAATAAAAAACTTCTTGATTGAAGAAAATAAAACTATCATTTTATCACCACTATCACTTTACCCTTCTTATTACTAGCATAGGCAAAGAGAATGGCTGGGGGGTGGAGTCAAATGAGGAGCTATATGTGCAGCTCTGCTGTGGTGCTCTTTGCCACTTCCTGTTAGCAGGAGGATAATATCCCACAAGTAAGGATCAATCCGTGGACTCGTCGTATCTTGTAGAAGAAAACAACACTAGTTGATTTGTGTGAGATTCTGCAGAATGTAAAGACTGAGCTAGTACCAAGATATTGTCCAAATAAGGAAACACCGCAATACCCCGTTCTCTGATTACAGAAAGTAGGGCACCTAGAACCTTTGAAAAGATTCTTGGAGCTGTCACTAGGCCAAATGGAAGAGCGACAAATTGGTAATGCTTGTCTAGAAAAGAGAATCTCAGTGGTCTGGATGAATCGGAATATGAAGATATTCATCCTGTAAGTCTATTGTGGACATATAATGACCTTGCTGAACAAACGGCAGAATAGTCCTTATAGTCACCATTTTGAAAGTTGGCACTCTTACATAACGATTCAAAATTTTCAGATCCAGAACTGGCCTGAATGAATTTTCTTTCTTTGGGACAATGAATAGATTTGAATAAAACCCCAGACCCCGTTCCTGAAACTGAACTGGTATGACTACCCCTGAAAGCTCCAGGTCTGAAACACACTTCAGAAAAGCCTGAGCTTTTACTGGATTTACTGGGATGGGTGAGAGAAAAAATCTTCTCACAGGAGGTCTTACTCTGAATCCTACTCAATACCCTTGAGAGACAATACTCTGAATCTATTGATTTTGGACAGAATCTGCCCAAATGTCTTGAAAGAATCTTAATCTGCCCCCTACCAGCTGAGCTGGAATGAGGGCCGCACCTTCATGCAGACTTGGGGGCTGGCTTTGGTTTCTTAAACGGTTTGGATTTATTCCAACTTGAAGAAGGTTTCCAATTGGAACCAGATTCTTTGGGGGAAGGATTAGATTTCCGTTCCTTATTCTGTCGAAAGGAACGAAAGCGGTTAGAAGCTTTAAATTTACCCTTAGGTCTTTTATCCTGAGGCAAAAAAACTCCCTTTCCCCCAGTGACAGTTGAAATAATCGAATCCAACTGAGAACCAAATAACTTATTACCTTGGAAAGAAAGAGAAAGTAATCTAGACTTAGATACCATGTCAGCATTCCAATATTTGAGCCACAAAGCTATTCTAGCTAAAATAGCTAAAGACATAGATTTAACATCAATTTTCATGATATCAAAAATGGCATCACAGATAAAATGATTAGCATGTTGAAGCAAGCGAACAATGCTGGACAAATCAGGATCCATTTCCTGTTGCGCTAAACTTTCCAACCAAAAAGTTGATGCAGCTGCAACATCAGCCATAGAAATGGCAGGCCTGAAAAGATAGCCAGAATATAAATAAGCTTTCCTTAGATAAGATTCAAGTTTCCTGTCTAAAGGGTCTTTAAAAGAAGTACTATCGGGGGGGGGGGCGGAGCCGGCCACGGAACAGCATGGCCGCAAATACTTAGTGCTCCGAGAAAGCTAACTCCTGTCACACCATTTAAAAGTGGTTCAAGAGATCAAAACAAAGGACCTGGCTGGGTATGTGTCGGGGGAAACCCACGGACACGCAACAGCATCATGTGAGCGGATAATCGACCTCCAGAGGGATGGACACTGCACCTGACTTGGTACCGACAGGGCCTAAAGACTCACCATCAGTGGCGCGAACCGCCATTTGCAGCAGAGCTGAGAAGGGACGGGAGGGCAGGTCTGATCTCGCCGGACTCCAGGAAACAGCCGAAACAACATAGCGGCACAGCGGACAGATCGGTAAAGGTACCGATAGACATAAGCAGCTCAGCACTTGGGAGACTCAGCGAGGGGAGAGCGGGAGCCCGACATCTTTCACAGACAGACGTGTCAGCTAAGGTATACCCTCATACAGGGGAAATAAGTGTTTGGGGAGCCGGCTGCCAGAGCTCTAGATATGGACTTTACTTTAGGCTTGCATGGGGCACAAGAAAGAAGAAAAGCAAAATACTGAGGGCTGAGGCACTGAAATAATTATATAAAAACTATAGTGATAGAATCATTGTGTGGCAGATACCATATTAAACCTGCCAACTTATTGCATAGCCCATGCCACACTCTTGCAGCCCTGTAAGAGATAGGGGGGAGAAAGTTATAAATATACTGACATGACAATCTGCAATCAGCTAAGAAACAGTAAAGGGCAGTGAGGCTATGTGATTGCTGCTTCAAGAAAACACCCTATATAGAAATTGCCTGTTTAAGTATACATTGAGCAACTGTCTGAGCAAGGGATACAGACCATCCTTCAAGCTAGAGCAGAGCCATTCCCAATATTCTGGAGCACAGCTCATGTTATAAACCTGCAGCTTTGTGAGAAACAGGCAGTGCATATACATCTCAACAGATACCCTGCAATCCACCATAGAAATAGGATAGTGTTGTGAGGCCCTGTGTATGTTGCCTTGGGAAACAGCCCTATGTAGGGAGTGACTTTGCAAAACAGATAGAATTACTGCTGGAACAAGGTTCACGAGCTACAACACAACACAAAGCAGCTTCTGACTCAGCACAGAGACATTTCAAGCATTGATATCGACATGACGTCCAAAAGACAATAAAAAATAGACAAAGTTAAAAAATCAGTAAACCCCTCAGGTTCTAAAATGAACTCTTTCTTTAAGACAGTGGCTACACCTGGCGCAATAACACCAAGCTCTCCCACTTCAGACATAGAAGAAGAAAGGGCTCATACAGACGATACCACACATGAAGCAGATTCTCCCCTCACTAGAGCAGACCTGAATGCTTTACCCTCTAAAGAGGATTTTTCAACCTTCATGCAGCAGGTTAGCCAACTAATCAGAGATGGCATGGCTGAAGTTAAAAAAGACATCACGGAATTAGGTAACAGAGTTGTACAACTCGAGGAATACGCTGAAGAGGTGTCGGAATCCACAAATCTTACCACATTGCAACTTCAACATCAAACTACAGAGATTATACAACTGCAAAACCAAATTGAGGACCTAGACAACAGAGGTCGCAGACAGAATTTAAGGATAAGAGGGATACCAGAAACCATCTTGCCTGCGACTCTACAACAATATCTACAAGGTTTGTTTCGCTTCCTGCTTAATACAGACCCCGATGCGGACATAATGTTGGACAGAGCTCACAGAGCGTTAAGGCCGAAACCACAACCCTCGGCACCACCTAGAGACGTTATCCTGAAGTGTCGTTATTTTCAAGACAAAGAAAACATTTTGGCAGCAGCAAGAAAAAAATCACCTGTTCGCTACTTAGACACCCCTCTTCAAATATATGCAGACCTAAGTCCCCTCACCCTATCAAAACGCCGGGAAGTGGGATTTCTCACAGTACACCTGAGAAGTCTAGGAATACCTTATCGCTGGGGCTTCCCTTTCTCTCTGAGAGCTTTAAAAGACAATAAAGAAGCTGTTTATAGAGACTTGGAGGACTTAGACACTTTCTGTACGCAATTAAATATTGCAAAACCAAAGATACCCGCAGAAACTGGCAAAGTACAAGAAGAGGATCCAGTCCAGCGTTTACCACCGAAAGCACAGAGACAAAAATGGACAACAGTCCAGAGGAAAGCTAAATCAATGGCTCTGAAGTATACATACAGAGATTCCAGTAACACCGCTCCACCATGAAGCTACTAACAGCAGTATTTACAGGACTCCCCTTGATAGAAAGAAGACCCAATGTTATTATTGCACATAAAAAGGTATAAACGGACCATTAGTCTAAAGAGGTAGCGGCAGATTATTTGTATAGCCTTGGCTGTCTTTATTTCTCTTTCTACCAGCAGGTTTTTACTACATGATCCCAGAAACTGTTACATAAACTTTGGACATACCTTATCATTTTTCAATTGGCAGGAGTAGCAACAGCATTTGGATTGCTGTCTCCTCCCACTTGTAGAGTATGAGATTAGTCTATAATGTGATAGACAATAATGTTATGTTTAATGTTCAGATTATTGTTAGTAAGTTATTTAATGTTCATGTGTTCCTTTTGTTCCATTTACAGAAATTTCTCCTAAGATGCTTAAGTTATCTCTTACAACCACAGGGCTTTTCTCCAGGTCCTCCGGGCTGGGGGGCGATGCAGATGTCTCCAAAAGGTGACATCACGTTACAAGGTAAGGTTACACACCCACATTTGATAAGACACAATGCATAGAAATATAAACGTAGTATCCCAGAACACAAAGGGACTCAACTCCCCCTCAAAAAGATCTATTGCTTTGAGGTGGTTTGCTAAACAAAAAAGCTCAGTTATATTTGTTCAGGAAACCCACTTTTCAAAAAACTCAGAGCCCAAATTCTCGTCAAGAGACTTCCCAACAGGATATTTTAATTCCAGCGAAAAAAAAAAATGCGGTGGGTATTCTGATACACCGCAGCACACCTTTTCAGTTGATCAACACAGTAGGGGACAGAGAGGGTAGAATACTCATAGTAATAGGGTTGATATATAATAGACCAGTGACATTTGTAAATATTTACGCACCCAATTCAGGTAGGACACCCTTTTTTAAAAGATTACTCTCCCTGGTCCTAGAACACAGGAAGGGTGTGTTGATTTTAGGAGGGGACCTCAATGTAACCATGGACTCCTTCCTGGATACGACTTCCACTAACACTAGCGTAGCTCATAGACCTCCAGACTTAGTTTATCGATGTTTCTGACAACTTGGACTGATAGATATATGGAGGGTACAGCATCCCCTGCAAAAGAATTATACATTTTACTCACACCCGTGGGCTTCATACTCACGGCTGGATTATCTTTACATAGATCAATCAAGCATATCCTTTGTGACAGACTCAGATATCCAACCAACCACATTGGCGGATCATTCATTGATCTCTATTTCTATAAATTGGCCAGAGACCCCAGTAAGTCCTTATATTTGGAGACTAGATGAATATCTCCTGAGTCACCCACTAACAAATAAGTCTTTAACCACCTCAATCACAGAATACTTCCAGTTTAACATGAATACAGAGGTATCACCACTTAACATATGGGAGGCGCATAAGGCAGTGGTCCGAGGGGAGTGTATCAAACATAAAGCTTATATGAAGAAAACATACAACATGACAGTGAACTCCTTACTCTCTAGACTGCGAGAATTTGAAATAGAACATAAACAACGACCAAAAGATCCTAACCTTTTAACACTAATAACTAAAGTCAAGGCAGACCTTAACAATATACTCACAAGGGAGGCACAGAAGTCAGCACTTAAACTAAGAAAAACTTTCTTTTTTGAGGGAAACAGAGCAGGATCATTACTGGCAAGGGCTTTGAAAGACAAAACTGGTCAAACACATGTACACAAAATACAAAAACAGTCTGGGACTGATACCCATGACAGTAAGGAAATAGCGGACAGTTTTAGAGACTTTTATGCAAGACTTTACAATCTAGAACAATTAGACACGCCGTCACATATCGAAGACATGGAACAATATATCCAGACTGCCAACCTAAACCCCCTGACAGAATCCCAGAAAAGAGACCTGGACATGCCAATTACACTAAAAGAAATCCTGACCGTTATTTCCCATCTTCCAACAGGGAAAAGCCCGGGTCCAGACGGGTTTACTAATTCATATTACAAAACTTTCAAGCACATTTTGGCCCCTCACCTACTGTCCTTATTCCAGGCCATAGATAGTGATTTAAAATTCTCATCCGAAATGTTAATGGCGCACATTGTGGTTATATTAAAGCCAGATAAACCACAGGATCAAATGGGTAGCTGCAGACCTATCTCCTTGCTCAATTCGGACATAAAGATATTTAGCAAAATCATAGCGAATCGTATAAACTTAGTATTGAACAACATCATACACACTGACCAGGTAGGCTTCACACCTCGTCGTGAAGCACGAGACAATACAATACAGGCGCTAACACTATCGACATATGCAAAATTTCACAACATACCGGCAGTTATAATGACAACAGATGCAGAAAAGGCGTTCGATAGGACAAATTGGCAATTTCTCAAAAAGACATTAGAAATATTTGGATTTGGCACCAAAATGATAGATAGAGTCTGTAGCCTTTATACATGTCCAAAGGCTAGAGTAAGAGTAAATAGCATGCTTTCAGACCCATTTTCGATCCAAAACGGTACGCGACAGGGGTGCCCCCTATCTCCTATCTTGTTTATATTGACTATGGAGGTACTCGCGGCCCAGATACGCGCCAACAAAGATATACACGGCATAACTATAGGACCTAACGAATTTAAAATTGCGATGTATGAGGATGACGTTCTTTTTTCTGTCACCTCCCCTAGTAGTACCATCCCAATGATTCTCAGGGAAATTGAGAAATTCTGCACTTTTTCTAATTTTTTAATAAACCAAACTAAATCAGAAGTACTGAATATATCACTGAGCCCACCGGAATTCCAAAAACTTTCACGGGTTTGCCCCCTGCATCTACAGTCAGAGTCAGTCAGATATTTAGGTATCCACCTTTCCCCGAGTCCCTCAACCCTCTTTAAGAAAAACCTCAAGTCCCTATTCAACACTTTAACAAGAGACCTGAACACTTGGGCTACCAAAACACTCTCATGGTGGGGCAGAATACACTCTATTAAAATGACAATACTACCTAAAATTCTATATTTATTACAAGCCTTGCCAATCCACCTTCCCTCCGGGTTCTTGACCCGGGTACAAAGACAGATAAACACCTATGTCTGGGGTAAGATAAAACCCAGAGTTAATAGAAGTACCCTATACAGACCTACAATCATGGGTGGGGTAGGATTACCAAAAATAGAGGAGTATTATCACACAGTGACTCTCCAGAGAATTCTGGACTGGCATGGTTCATCATCTCACAAAGCGTGGGTGTCTATCGACTCCCATATCCTACAAGTTCCATTTGTGGGAGCAGTGTGCTGGGTCCCCTCTGATTTAAGACCACCACAATGCGGACAATTACACGTACACAAACACTTCTTTAAAGAATGGGAGAAGATAAAAACTCTGTATCCTCATATCTCATCCATTAGATCTCCATTGTTCCCAATAGTTCTCAACACAGAAATGGTGGGGGGGTCTGGATAGGGGATTTAGAAGACTTAAAGAATGGGGATACACAATTCCATTATGTAGATTTATAGAAGATGTGAAGTTACTGAGCAGACACAGGTTAGAGACCTCTGCAGAAGGACGATACATGCATTGGCTTAAGTATGCACAACTTCAGCATTTCCTACAAACATCACCACATAAGAAGGAGTTCCTCCGCTCTTTGACCCCCTTTGAAAGGTTGTGTGACAGTGAAAAGACAATTCAGAGCCCTTTGTCAGTATCTCGCCGCCTTTTGTTAGAACCTCAAAACACCACATTACCAAACTTCACAACAAGGTGGGCACATGACCTTCACACTGAGATCGATAGGAAAGACTAGCACACTGTGTTCCAAAGGACTAGAAAATCCTCTACTTCCCCACAAATACTCAAAATGAATTATAAACTTTTGTCTCGCTGGTACTTAACTCCAACTAGATTGAACACAATATACCCTGACTCTTCGCGTCTGTGCTGGAGGGGATGTGGTGGACAGGGATGCTTATTGCATATATGGTGGGACTGTCCTATAATAAAAAAAACTATGGAAGGAAGTAGAGGCATACCTCCAAAAATTAGTGGGTGACACATTTAAATTAACAGCCAGAATGGCATTGCTAAATGACACTACCCACATTACATGTAAGTTGAGATCTCTTATAGTACAAATAGGATTGAACGGGGCTCGTTCATTAATAGCTAGGGCATGGAAGACACCTTTCCCCCCAACTAAGGAGGTGTGGATTGAAAGAACCAATGAACTCATGGTCCTAGAGGAGTATGGGTTTCTAAAACGGAACAAGCTCTCCTTCTTCTTAGATGCCAGATTTTTATGGGAAAATATACATTTGCCATCTCAACACACAACCCATTGACAAGATCACTATGGATGGTGGGACTATTGATAGAGGGACTTGTCTGTGTCGCCTCCCCCCCCGGCTCATGGATCCAGGATGATTCAAAGGAGACTCGATGATAATAGGAGAATTAGTCTGTAGGAGATATTAGGTAAGAATGATAGTTCTCACATTTGTCTTTTTATTCAATACAGCGACATCTACTAGTGAATTGTTTTAGAATGGAACACAAGTTAGTAGTTAAATTACATAGAAACATAGAAACATAGATATTGACGGCAGATAAGAGCCATAGGCCCAGCAAGTCTGCCCGACCTTACCTAACAGTATAAACTTATCTAGTTCGTAGGATAGCCCTATGCTTGTCCCATGCATTTTTAAAGTCCCCCACAGTGTTTGTTGCTACTACCTCTTGAGGAAGTTTATTATAATTGACTTTGTAATTTTTGCTACACAGCTTAAACAGACTTAAGAGTTTACAACTATGCTGTACAATGACTGTTTGATTTTTCTTGTAAACTGAAAACATAATAAATAAAAAAAAAGAAGTACTATCTTCCATAGAAATAGTAGTACGTTTAGTAAGAGTAGAAATAGCCCCACCAACTTTGGGGATCTTTTCCCAAAACTCAAATCTTACTGCTTGCAAAGTATATGATTTTTTAAACCTTGAAGAAGGAATAAAAGAAGTACCAGGCCTATTCCATTCCTTAGAAATCATATCAGAAATAGCATCAGGAACTGGAAAAACCTCTGGAGTAATCACAGGAGGTTCATCAACAGAATTTATACGTTTTCTAGTTTTAATATCAAGAAGACTAGTTTCCTCAATATCCAATGTAATCAACACCTCTTTTAACAAGGAACGAATATACTCCATTTTTAATAAATAAGTAGATTTGTCAGTGTCAATATCTGAGGAAGGATCTTCTGAATCAGATAGATCCTCATCAGAGGAGGATAATTCAGTATGTTGTCGGTCATTAAAAAATTCATCAACTTTATGAGAAGTTTAAATGACCTTTTTACGTTTATTAGAAGGCGGGATGGCAGACAAAGCCTTCTGAATCGCATCAGAAATAAAATCTTTTATATTCACAGGTATATCATGTACATTAGATGTTGAAGGAACAACAGGCATTGTACTCGTACTGATGGACACATTCTATGCATGTAAAAGCTTATCATGACAACTATTACATACCACAGCTGGGGATATAATCTCCGCAAGTTTACAACAAATGCACTTAGCTTTGGTAGAACTGTTATCAGGCAGCATGGTTCCAACAGTGGTTTCTGAGACAGGATCAGATTGAGACATCTTACAAATGTAAGAGAAAAAACAACATATAAAGCAAAATTATCAGTTTCCTTATATTGCAGTTTCAGGAATGGGGAAAAAAACAGAATTTATGCTTACCTGATAAATTACTTTCTCTTACAGGTGTATTCAGTCCACGGATTCATCCTTACTTGTGGGATATTCTCAATCCCTACAGGAAGTGGCAAAGAGAGCACACAGCAAAGCTGTCCATATAGCTCCCCTCAGGCTCCGCCCCCCAGTCATTCGACCGACGGTTAGGAGAAAAAGGAGAACCATAGGGTGCAGTGGTGACTGTAGTTATTGTAAATTAAATTTGAACCTGACTTAAATATCAGGGCGGGCCGTGGACTGAATACACCTGTAACAGAAAGTAATTTATCAGGTAAGCATAAATTCTGTTTTCTCTTACTTGGTATATTCAGTCCACGGATTCATCCTTACTTGTGGGATACCAATACCAAAGCAATAGGACACGGATGAAGGGAGGGAACAAGTCAGGTAACCTAAACGGAAGGCACCACTGCTTGCAAAACCTTTCTCCCAAAAAGAGCCTCCGAAGAAGCAAAAGTATCGAATTTGTAAAATTTGGCGAATGTATGCAGTGAAGACCAAGTCGCTGCCTTACAAATCTGTTCAACAGAAGCCTCATTCTTGAAAGCCCATGTGGAAGCCACTGCTCTGGTGGAATGAGCTGTAATTCGTTCAGGAGGCTGCTTACCAGCAATCTCATAAGCCAATCGGATGATGCTTTTCAGCCAGAATGAAAAAGAGGTAGCAGTCGCTTTCTGACCTCTCCTCTTATCAGAATACACAACAAACAAGGATGATGTTTGTCTGAAATCTTTAGTTGCTTTTAAATAGAACTTTAAAGCACGAACCACATCAAGATTGTGCAATAGTCGTTCCGTCTTAGAAACTGGATTAGGGCACAGAGAAGGAACAATGATTTCCTGGTTAATATTCTTATTAGAAACCACCTTTGGAAGGAAACCAGGTTTAGTACGCAAAACAACCTTATCTGCATGGAACACCAGATAGTGTGAATCACACTGTAAAGCAGACAATTCTGAAACTCTCCGAGCAGAAGAAATAGCTACTAAAAACAAAACTTTCCAAGATAATAACGTGATATCTATGGAATGCAAAGGTTCAAACGGAACCCCTTGAAGAACTGAAAGAACTAAATTTAGACTCCATGGAGGAGCCACAGGTCTGTAGACAGGCTTGATTCTAACTAGGGCCTGTGTAAACACCTGAACGTCTGGTACAGCTGCCAGACGCTTGTTTAACAGAATAGACAGAGCAGATATCTGTCCCTTTAAGGAACTAGCTGACATACCCTTTCTCCAAACCTTCTTGGAGAAAAGACAATATCCTTGGAATCCTAACCTTACTCCACGAGTAACCCTTGGATTCACACCAACAAAGATATTTCTGCCATATCTTATGGTAAATTTTCCTGGTGACAGGCTTTCTGGCCTGTATCAGAGTATCTATAACTGATTCAGAGAAACCCCGCTTAGCCAGGATTAAGCGTTCAATCTCCAAGCAGTCAGTTGCAGAGAAACTAGATTTGGATGCTTGAAAGAACCTTGGATTAGAAGATCCTGCCTCGATGGCAGTTTCCATGGTGGGACCGATGACATGTCCACTAGGTCTGCATACCAAGTCCTGCGTGGCCACGCAGGCGCTATCAGAATTACCGAAGCCTTCTCCTGTTTGATTCTGGCTATTAGCCGAGGGAGAAGAGGAAACGGTGGAAAGACATAAGCTAGACTGAATGACCAAGGCGCTATTAATGCATCTATCAATGCCGCCTTGGGATCCCTGGATCTGGATCCGTAAAGGGGAAGTTTGGTGTTCTGACGGGACGCCATCAGATCCAACTCTGGAATGCCCCAAAGCTGGGTCAGCTGAGCAAAAACCTCCGGGTGGAGCTCCCACTCCCCCGGATGGAAAGTCTGACGACTTAGAAAATCTGCCTCCCAGTTGTCTACCCCTGGGATGTGAATTGCAGATAGATGGCAGGAGTGATCCTCCGCCCATTTGATAATCTTGGATACTTCCTTCATCACTAGGGAACTCTTTGCTCCTCCCTGATGATTGATGTACGCTACAGTCGTGATGTTGTCCGACTGAAATCTGATGAATTTGGCCTCTGCTAGTTGAGGCCACGCCTGGAGCGTATTGAATATCGCTCTCAGCTCCAAAATGTTTATCGGGAGAAGAGATTCTTCCCGAGACCATAGTCCCTGAGCCTTCAGGGAGTTTCAGACCGCACCCCAGCCTACCAGACTGGCATCGGTCGTGACAATAATCCACTCCGGTCTGCGGAAACTCATTCCCTGAGACAGGTGATCTTGAGACAACCACCAGAGAAGAGAGTCTCTGGTTGTCTGATCCATTTGAATTTGAGGAGACAAATTTGCGTAATCTCCATTCCACTGTTTGAGCATGCACAGCTGAAGTGGTCTGAGATGGATTCGGGCGAAAGGGACTACGTCCATTGCCGCAACCATTAAACCAATTACTTCCATGCACTGAGCCACAGAAGGCAGAGGAATGGAATGAAGAACTCGGCAAGTATTCAACAGTTTTGACTTCCTGACCTCTGTCAGAAAGATTTTCATTTCTACAGAGTCTATTAGTGTTCCCAGAAAGGGAACCCTTGTGAGCGGGGACAGAGAACTCTTTTCTACGTTCACCTTCCACCCGTGAGACCTTAGAAAGGCTAGAACGATGTCCGTATGAGCCTTGGCTCTGTGAAAGGACGACGCCTGTATTAATATGTCGTCTAGGTAAGGTGCTACTGCAATGCCCCGCGGTCTTAGTACCGCTAGAAGGGACCCTAGCACCTTTGTGAAAATTCTGGGAGCGGTGGCCAACCCGAAAGGAAGGGCCACGAACTGGTAATGTTTGTCCAGAAAGGCGAACCTTAGGAACTGATGGTGATCTTTGTGGATAGGAATATGTAGGTATGCATCCTTTAGATCCACGGTAGTCATATATTGACCTTCCTGGATCATCAGCAAGATTGTCCGAATGGTTTCCATCTTGAAAGACGGAACTCTGAGGAATTTTATTTAGAATTTTTAGATCCAGGATTGGCCTGAAAGTTCCTTCCTTTTTGGGAACTATGAACAGGTTTGAGTAAAAGCCCAGTCCTTGTTCTGCAATTGGAACTGGGTGTATCACTCCCATTTTTAGTAGATCTTCTACACAGCGTAAGAACGCCTGTTTCTTTGTTTGGTCTGAAGACAAACGAGAAATGTGGAACCTTCCCCTTGGGGAAGAATCCTTGAATTCTAGAAGATACCCCTGAGCAACTATCTCTAATGCCCAGGGATCTGGAACATCGCTTGCCCAAGCCTGAGCAAAGAGGGAAAGTCTGCCCCCTACTAGATCCGATCCCGGATCGGGGGCTACCCCTTCATGCTGTCTTGGTAGCAGGAGCAGGCTTCTTGGCCTGTTTACCCTTACTCCAGCCCTGCAAGGGTTTCCAGGTTGCTTTGGGCTGTGAAGCGTTATCTTGCTTTGTGGCAGCAGAGGTTGCAGCAGGTCCGCTCCTGAAGTTGCGAAAGGAGTGAAAATTAGCCTTGTTTTTGGCCTTAAACGGCCTATCTTGTGGAAGGGCATGGCCCTTTCCCCCAGTGATATCCGAAATAATTTCTTTCAGCTCTGGGCCAAACAGGGTCTTCCCCTTGAAGGGAATATTTAACAGTTTCGTTTTGGACGACCATGATTTGAGCCAAAGCGCTCTGCGCGCCATGATGGCAAAACCTGAATTTTTCGCCGCTAGCTTAGCTAACTGGAGAGCGGCATCAGTAATAAAAGAATTAGCCAGCTTTAGAGCATGAATTCTATCCATGACCTCATCATATGAAGTCTCCCTTTGGAGCGACTCCTCCAAGGCTTCGAACCAAAAAGCCGCAGCAGTAGTTACCGGAATAATGCAGGCAATTGGTTGAAGAAGAAAACCTTGCTGAACAAAAAATTTCTTCAGCAATCCTTCCAATTTTTTATCCATAGGATCTTTGAAAGCACAACTGTCCTCTATTGGTATAGTTGTACGTTTAGCAAGTGTTGAAACAGCCCCCTCTACCTTAGGGACAGTCTGCCACGCGTCCCGCCTAGGGTCGTTTATGGGGAACATTTTCTTAAAGATAGGTGGGGGAACAAAGGGTACACCTGGTCTCTCCCACTCCTAAGTCACAATATCCGCCACCCTCTTTGGGATCGGAAATGCCTCAGTGTATACAGGGACCTCTAAAAATCTGTCCATTTTACACAATTTTTCAGGGACCACCATGGGGTCACAATCATCCAGCGTAGCTAAAACCTCCTTAAGCAGGACGCGGAGGTGTTCCAGCTTAAATTTAAACGCTAAGGAATCTGACTCTGCCTGCTGAGAAACTTTTCCTGTGTCAGAAATTTCTCCCTCAGACAGACCTTCCCTCACTGCTACCTCTGAGTTTTGTGAGGGTACTACAGATAAATTATCCAAAGCTTCAGATTGCTCATTCTCTGTATTTAAAACTGAGCTATCGCACTTTCTTGGAAAAACTGGCAGTTTGGATAAAAATGCTGCAAGGGAATTATCCATTACTGCTGCTAATTGTTGTAAAGTAATAGGGGCCAATGCGCTAGAGGTACTAGGCATCGCTTGCGCGGGCGTAACTGGTGTAGACACGTGGGGGGAGGAAGAAGGACTATCCTCATTACCCTCCGTTAAGGAATCATCTTGGGCAGCATTTTTAATTGTCACTGGATGATCTTTAAAATGCTTAGATGTTTTGGAACACTTTAAACATAAATGCAATGGGGGTACTGCCATGGCTTTTGAACATAAAGAACAAGGTCTATCTGAAGGCTCAGACATGTTTGACAGACTCAGACAACACTAAAATATTGAAAAAAATACTTTTTGAAAAAACGTTACTGTCTCTTTAAATAATAAAAGCACACACTTTTTTACCAAATCATCAAAAAACATACGATCTTAATGAAATTTTCACCACATGATCCTAATGCTTTGAAATGATTGCACACAAATTTTCAAATCAATTAACCCCTTAATGCCCAAACCGGAGCAAAATGAAGTAAACACCCGGTTTAACCCAATACAGTATGATGCCACAGTCTTTGCTGTGGCTTTACCTTTCTTTAGGGTTATTTGCAGGTGTAAATTAAGCCTCCCTGAAGTCCTCCTGTATTCTTAAGGTTCTGCACATGAAGCTGCATGGAGCTGTGTTGCAAATCAACTGCGCAATTGAGGCGCGAAAATGAGGCCCCCTCCTTCATTACTCCAGAGTTATGGGGCCTTTCTGAGTCAGAATAGCTGTCTTACAAAATGCCAGGCGTACCAAAAAGTGTTTCCAACGTCTAAAACGCTTAATAAATATAAGATTACCTTAATAAAGTAATCGATTTAGCCCATCACAGTGTCTGTCAGTATTAAAGCCCTTAACTGAAGCCATCATTCTATACTGTGTCTCAGAAAATGGATTACCTTCCCTCATGGGATTTCTGTCAGTCTTCTAGCACTACCAAGTCTTGTTAGAGAAAATGACTGAACATACCTTAAGCAGTATAAACCTGCAAACTGTTCCCCCCAACTGAAGTTCTCCGGTACTCAACAGTCCTGTGTGGGAACAGCAATGGATTTTAGTTACAACATGCTAAAATCTTTTTCCTCTCAGCAGAAATCTTCATCACTTTCTGCCTCAGAGTAAATAGTACAAACCGGCACTATTTTAAAATAACAAACTCTTGATTGAAGAAATAAAAACTACAAATCTAACACCACATACTCTTTACCCTCCCGTGGAGATGCTACTTGTTAGAGCGGCAAAGAGAATGACTGGGGGGGCGGAGCCTGAGGGGAGCTATATGGACAGCTTTGCTGTGTGCTCTCTTTGCCACTTCCTGTAGGGATTGAGAATATCCCACAAGTAAGGATGAATCCGTGGACTGAATACACCAAGTAAGAGAAATGCAAACAGCATAGCCCTCTAACATAGAAAAGGGCAAGAGGCATATAGGAAAGGGGTTTTAAATAATGACATTATTTGGCGCCAAGTATGACGCACAACGTAAACTGAAAAAGTTTTTGGCGGTAACAACATCCGGAAATGACACACTCGCATCATTGAAGACGCAACCTTGTGCAAGGAACTCTGCGTCAACTAAGATGCCGGAAATGACGAACTTGCGTCATCGGACGTACCTTCGTGCCAAAAAAATTCTCGCGCCAAGAATGACGCAATAAACGTTGGCATTTTGTGCCCATGCGAGCCTAATTTTGCCTGCGAATTTTTAAAATGAAAAACATAATTTATGTAAGAACTTACCTGATAAATTCATTTCTTTCATATTGGCAAGAGTCCATGAGCTAGTGACGTATGGGATATACATTCCTACCAGGAGGGGCAAAGTTTCCCAAACCTTAAAATGCCTATAAATACCCCCCCCCCACCACACCCACAATTCAGTTTAACGAATAGCCAAGAAGTGGGGTGATAAGAAAGGAGCAAAAGCATCAACAAGGAATTGAAATAATTGTGATTTATACAAAAAAATCATAACCACCACAAAAAGGGTGGGCCTCATGGACTCTTGCCAATATGAAAGAAATGAATTTATCAGGTAAGTTCTTACATAAATTATGTTTTCTTTCATGTAATTGGCAAGAGTCCATGAGCTAGTGACGTATGGGATAGCAAATACCCAAGATGTGGAACTTCCACGCAAGAGTCACTAGAGAGGGTGGGATAAAAAATAAAGACAGCCAATTCTGCTGAAAAATTAATTCACAACCCAAATCAAAAGTTTTAATCTTTATAATGAAAAAAACTGAAATTATAAGCAGAAGAATCAAACTGAAACAGCTGCCTGAAGTACTTTTCTACCAAAAACTGCTTCTGAAGAAGAAAAAACATCAAAATGGTAGAATTTAGTAAAAGTATGCAAAGAAGACCAAGTTGCTGCTTTGCAAATCTGATCAACAGAAGCTTCATTCTTAAAAGCCCAGGAAGTAGAAACTGACCTAGTAGAATGAGCCGTAATCCTCTGAGGTGGGGACTTACCCGACTCCACATAAGCATGATGAATCAAAAGCTTTAACCAAGATGCCAAAGAAATGGCAGAAGCCTTCTGTCCTTTCCTAGAACCAGAAAAGATAACAAATAGACTAGAAGTCTTTCTGAAATCTTTAGTAGATTCAACATAATATTTCAAAGCTCTTACTACATCCAAAGAATGTAAAGATCTCTCCAGAGAATTTTTAGGATTAGGACACAACGAAGGGACAACAATTTCTCTATTAATGTTGTTAGAATTCACAACCTTAGGTAAAAATTTAAATGAAGCCCGCAAAACCGCTTTAAAATGATGAAAAATCAGAAAAGGAGATTCACAAGAAAGAGCAGATAGCTCAGAAACTCTTCTAGCAGAAGAGATGGCCAAAAGGAACAACACTTTCCAAGAAAGTAGTTTAATGTCCAAAGAATGCATAGGTTCAAATGGAGGAGCCTGTAAAGCCCTCAAAACCAAATTAAGACTCCAAGGAGGAGAAATTGACTTAATGACAGGCTTGATACAAACCAAAGCCTGTACAAAACAATGAATATCAGGAAGATTAGCAATTTTTCTGTGAAACAGAACAGAAAGAACAGAGATTTGTCCTTTCAAAGAACTTGCAGACAAACCTTTATCCAAACCATCCTGAAGAAACTGTAAAATTCTAGGAATTCTAAAAGAATGCCAAGAGAATTTATGAGAAGAACACCATGAAATGTTAGTCTTCCAAACTCGTTAATAAATCTTTCTAGACACAGATTTACGAGCCTGCAACATAGTATTGATCACTGAGTCAAAGAAACCTCTATGACTAAGCACTAAGCGTTCAATCTCCATACCTTCAAATTTAATGATTTGAGATCCTGATGGAAAAAAGGACCTTGAGATAGAAGGTCTGGCCTTAACAGAAGTGGCCAAGGCTGTCAACTGGACATCCGAACAAGATCCGCATACCAAAACCTGTGTGGCCATGCTGGAGCTACCAGAAGTACAAACGAACGCTCCATTATGTTTTTGAAAATCACTTTTGGAAGAAGAACTAGAGGCGGAAAGATATAAGCAGATTGATAATTCCAAGGAAGAGACAACGCATCCACTGCTTCCACCTGAGGATCCCTGGATCTGGACAGATACCTGGAAAGTTTCCTGTTTAGATGAGAAGCCATCAGATCTATTTCTGGAAGACCCCATATCTGAACAATCTGAAGAAACACCTCTGGGTGAAGAGACCATTCTCCCGGATGTAAAGTCTGGCGACTGAGATAATCTGCTTCCCAATTGTCTATACCTGGGATATGAACCGCAGAAATCAGACAGGAGCTGGATTCCGCCCATACAAGTATCCGAGATACTTCTTTCATAGCCTGAGGACTGTGCGTCCCACCTTGATGATTGACATACGCCACGGTTGTGACATTGTCTGTCTGAAAACAAATAAACAATTCCCTCTTTAGAAGAGGCCAGAACTGAAGAGCTCTGAAAATCGCACAGAGTTCCAAAATGTTGATTGGTAATCTCGCCTCCTGAGATTTCCAAACCCCCTGCGCTGTCAGAGATCCCCAAACAGCTCCCCAACCTGAAAGACTTGCATCTGTTGTGATCACAGTCCAGGTTGGGCGAACAAAAGAGGCCCCTTGAACTAAACGATGGTAATCCAACCACCAAGTCAGAGAAAGTCGAACATTGGGATTTAAGGATATTAATTGTGATATCTTTGTATAATCCCTGCACCAAAGGTTCAGCATACAAAGCTGAAGAGGTCGCATGTGAAAACGAGCAAAGGGGATCGCGTCCGATGCTGCAGTCATGAGACCTAAAACTTCCATGCACATAGCGAATGAAGGGAATGACTGAGACTGAAGGTTCCGACAAGCTGAAACCAATTTCAGACGTCTCTTGTCTGTTACCCAAAAAGGTTACCCTTGTCTGAGGAATCAAGAAACTCTTTGGTGAATTGATCTTCCAACCATGTCTTTGAAGAAACAACACGAGTTGATTCGTGTGAGATTCTGCAGAATGTAAAGACTGAGCAAGTATCAAGATATCGTCCAAATAAGGAAACACCGCAATACCCTGCTCTCTGATTACAGAGAGAAGGGCACCGAGAACCTTTGAAAAGATCCTTGGAGCTGTTCCTAGGCCAAAAGGAAGAGCAACAAATTGGTAATGCTTGTCTAGAAAAGAGAATCTCAGGAACTGATAATGATCTGGATGAATCGGAATATGAAGATATGCATCCTGTAAGTCTATTGTGGACATATAATGCCCTTGCTGAACAAAAGGCAGAATAGTCCTTATAGTCAACATTTTGAATGTCGGTATTCTTACATAGCGATTCAAAATTTTTAGATCCAGAACTGGTCTGAAAGAATTCTCTTTCTTTGGTACAATGAACAGATTTGAATAAAACCCCAGACCCCGTTCCAGAACTGGAACTGGCATAATTACCCCAGATGACTCTAGGTCTGAAACACATTTCAGGAAAGCCTGAGCCTTTACTGGGTTTACAGGAATGCGCAAGAGAAACACCCTTCTCACAGGCGGTCTTACTTTGAAACCTATTCTGTACCCCTGAGAAACAATGCTCTAAATCCAATGATTTTGAATTGAACTGATCCAAACATCTTTGAAAAACCGTAATCTGCCCCCTACCAGCTGTGCTGGAATGAGGGCTGCACCTTCATGTGGAAATGGGGGCTGGTTTAGATTTTCTAAAAGGCTTCTGTTCTTAATTCTGGCGAAAAGAACGAAAACGGTTAGCAGCCCTATATTTACCCTTAGATTTCTTATCTTGAGGCAAAAACAGAATTTATGCTTACCTGATAAATTACTTTCTCCAACGGTGTGTCCGGTCCACGGCGTCATCCTTACTTGTGGGATATTCTCCTCCCCAACAGGAAATGGCAAAGAGCCCAGCAAAGCTGGCCATATAGTCCCTCCTAGGCTCCGCCCACCCCAGTCATTCGACCGACGGACAGGAGGAAATATATATAGGAGAAACCATATGGTACCGTGGTGACTGTAGTTAGAGAAAATAATTCATCAGACCTGATTAAAAAACCAGGGCGGGCCGTGGACCGGACACACCGTTGGAGAAAGTAATTTATCAGGTAAGCATAAATTCTGTTTTCTCCAACATAGGTGTGTCCGGTCCACGGCGTCATCCTTACTTGTGGGAACCAATACCAAAGCTTTAGGACACGGATGATGGGAGGGAGCAAATCAGGTCACCTAAATGGAAGGCACCACGGCTTGCAAAACCTTTCTCCCAAAAATAGCCTCCGAAGAAGCAAAAGTATCAAATTTGTAAAATTTAGTAAAAGTGTGCAGTGAAGACCAAGTCGCTGCCTTACATATCTGATCAACAGAAGCCTCGTTCTTGAAGGCCCATGTGGAAGCCACAGCCCTCGTGGAGTGAGCTGTGATTCTTTCAGGAGGCTGCCGTCCGGCAGTCTAATAAGCCAATCGGATGATGCTTTTAAGCCAAAAAGAGAGAGAGGTAGAAGTTGCTTTTTGACCTCTCCTTTTACCAGAAAAAACAACAAACAAAGAAGATGTTTGTCTGAAATCCTTTGTAGCCTCTAAATAGAATTTTAGAGCACGAACTACATCCAAATTGTGCAACAAACGTTCCTTCTTTGAAACTGGATTCGGACACAAAGAAGGCACAACTATCTCCTGGTTAATATTTTTGTTAGAAACAACTTTCGGAAGAAAACCAGGTTTAGTACGCAAAACCACCTTATCTGCATGGAACACCAGATAAGGAGGAGAACACTGCAGAGCAGATAACTCTGAAACTCTTCTAGCAGAAGAAATTGCAACCAAAAACAAAACTTTCCAAGATAGTAACTTAATATCTACGGAATGTAAGGGTTCAAACGGAACCCCTTGAAGAACTGAAAGAACTAAATTGAGACTCCAAGGAGGAGTCAAAGGTTTGTAAACAGGCTTGATTCTAACCAGAGCCTGAACAAAAGCTTGAACATCTGGCACAGCCGCCAGTTTTTTGTGAAGTAAAACAGATAAAGCAGAAATCTGTCCCTTCAAAGAACTTGCAGATAATCCTTTCTCCAAACCCTCTTGTAGAAAGGATAGAATCTTAGGAATTTTTATCTTGTTCCATGGGAATCCTTTAGATTCACACCAACAGATATATTTTTTCCATATTTTATGGTAAATTTTCCTAGTTACCGGCTTTCTAGCCTGAATAAGAGTATCAATGACAAAATCTGAAAACCCACGCTTTGATAAAATCAAGCGTTCAATCTCCAAGCAGTCAGTTGGAGTGAAGCCAGATTCGGATGTTCGAATGGACCTTGAACAAGAAGGTCCTGTCTCAAAGGTAGCTTCCATGGTGGAGCCGATGACATATTCACCAGGTCTGCATACCAAGTTCTGCGTGGCCACGCAGGAGCTATCAAGATCACTGAAGCCCTCTCCTGATTGATCCTGGCTACCAGCCTGGGAATGAGAGGAAACGGTGGAAATACATAAGCTAGGTTGAAGGTCCAAGGTGCTACTAGTGCATCTACTAGAGTCGCCTTGGGATCCCTGGATCTGGACCCGTAGCAAGGAACCTTGAAGTTCTGACGAGACGCCATCAGATCCATGTCTGGAATGCCCCATAATTGAGTTATTTGGGCAAAGATTTCCGGATGGAGTTCCCACTCCCCCGGATGGAAAGTCTGACGACTCAGAAAATCCGCTTCCCAATTTTCCACTCCTGGGATGTGGATTGCAGACAAGTGGCAGGAGTGATCCTCCGCCCATTGAATTATCTTGGTCACTTCCTCCATCGCCAGGGAACTCCTTGTTCCCCCCTGATGGTTGATATAAGCAACAGTCGTCATGTTGTCTGATTGAAACCTTATGAATTTGGCCTCGGCTAGATGAGGCCAAGCTTTGAGAGCATTGAATATCGCTCTCAGTTCCAGAATGTTTATCGGGAGAAGAGATTCTTCCCGAGACCATAGACCCTGAGCTTTCAGGGGTTCCCAGACCGCGCCCCAGCCCACCAGACTGGCGTCGGTCGTGACAATGACCCACTCTGGTCTGCGGAAGCTCATTCCCTGTGACAGGTTGTCCAGAATCAGCCACCAACGGAGTGAATCTCTGGTCCTTTGATCTACTTGAATCGTCGGAGACAAGTCTGTATAATCCCCATTCCACTGTCTGAGCATGCACAGTTGTAATGGTCTTAGATGAATTCGAGCAAAAGGAACTATGTCCATTGCTGCAACCATCAATCCTATTACTTCCATGCACTGCGCTATGGAAGGATGAAGAACAGAATGAAGAACTTGACAAGAGCTTAGAAGTTTTGATTTTCTGACCTCTGTCAGAAAAATCCTCATTTCTAAGGAGTCTATTATTGTTCCCAAGAAAGGAACTCTTGTTGACGGGGACAGATAACTTTTTCCTGTGTTCACTTTCCAACCGTGAGATCTGAGAAAGGCTAGGACGACGTCCATATGGGCCTTTGCTTTTGACAGAGACGACGCTTGAATCAGGATGTCGTCCAAGTAAGGTACTACTGCAATTCCCCTTGGTCTTAAAACCGCTAGAAGGGACCCTAGTACCTTTGTGAAAATTCTCGGAGCAGTGGCTAATCCGAATGGAAGTGCCACAAACTGGTAATGCTTGTCCAGAAAAGCGAACCTTAGAAACTGATGATGTTCCTTGTGGATAGGAATATGTAGGTACGCATCCTTTAAATCCACCGTGGTCATAAATTGACCTTCCTGGATGGTAGGGAGGATCGTTCGAATGGTTTCCATTTTGAACGATGGAACCCTGAGAAATTTGTTTAGTATCTTGAGATCTAAAATTGGTCTGAATGTTCCCTCTTTTTTGGGAACTATGAACAGGTTGGAGTAAAACCCCATCCCTTGTTCTCCTAATGGAACTGGATGAATTACACCCATTTTTAACAGGTCTTCTACACAATGTAAGAATGCCTGTCTTTTTATTTGGTTTGAAGACAATTGAGACCTGTGGAACCTTCCCCTTGGGGGTAGTTCCTTGAATTCCAGGAGATAACCCTGAGAAACTATTTCTAGTGCCCAAGGATCCTGAACATCTCTTGCCCAAGCCTGAGCAAAGAGAGAAAGTCTGCCCCCCACCAGATCCGGTCCCAGATCGGGGGCCATCCCTTCATGCTGTTTTGGTAGCAGTAGCAGGCTTCTTGGCCTGCTTACCCTTGCTCCAGCCTTGCATCGGTCTCCAGGCTGGTTTGGGTTGAGAAGAATTACCCTCTTGCTTAGAGGATGTAGAATTTGAGGCTGGTCCGTTTCTGCGAAAGGGACGAAAATTAGGCTTATTTTTAGCCTTAAAAGACCTATCCTGAGGAAGGGCATGGCCCTTTCCCCCTGTGATGTCTGAAATAATCTCTTTCAAATCAGGACCAAACAGTGTTTTACCCTTGAAAGGGATGTTAAGCAATTTTGTCTTGGAAGACACATCCGCTGACCAAGACTTTAGCCAAAGCGCTCTGCGCGCCACAATAGCAAACCCTGAATTTTTCGCCGCTAATCTAGCTAATTGCAAAGCGGCATCTAAGATAAAAGAGTTAGCCAATTTAAGTGCTTGAACTCTGTCCATAACCTCCTCATAGGAAGATTCTTTATTGAGCGACTTTTCTAGTTCTTCGAACCAGAAACACGCTGCTGTAGTGACAGGAACAATGCATGAAATTGGTTGTAGAAGGTAACCTTGCTGAACAAACATCTTTTTAAGCAAACCCTCTAATTTTTTATCCATAGGATCTTTAAAAGCACAACTATCTTCTATAGGAATAGTAGTGCGTTTGTTTAGAGTAGAAACCGCCCCCTCGACCTTGGGGACTGTCTGCCATAAGTCCTTTCTGGGGTCGACCACAGGAAATAATTTCTTAAATATAGGGGGAGGAACAAAAGGTATGCCGGGCCTTTCCCACTCCTTATTTACAATGTCCGCCACCCGCTTGGGTATAGGAAAAGCATCGGGGGGCACCGGAACCTCTAGGAACCTGTCCATCTTACATAATTTCTCTGGAATGACCAAATTGTCACAATCATCCAGAGTAGATAATACCTCCTTAAGCAGTGCACGGAGATGTTCTAATTTAAATTTAAATGTTACCACATCAGGTTCAGCTTGTTGAGAAATTTTCCCTGAATCTGAAATTTCTCCCTCAGACAAAACCTCCCTCCTGGCCCCTTCAGATTGGCGTGAGGGTATGTCAGAACAGTTATCATCAGCGTCCTCTTGCTCTTCAGTGTTTAAAACAGAGCAATCGCGCTTTCTCTGATAAGTAGGCATTTTGGATAAAATGTTTGCAATAGAATTATCCATGACAGCCGTTAATTGTTGCATGGTAATAAGTATTGGCGCACTAGATGTACTAGGGGCCTCTTGTGTGGGCAAAACTGGTGTAGACACAGAAGGGGATGATGCAATACCATGCTTACTCCCCTCATTTAAGGAATCATCTTGGGCAATATCATTATCTGTGGCATTATTGTCCCCACTTTGCTTGGACACTATGTCACAATTAACACATATATTTAAATGTGGAGAAACCTTGGCTTTCATACATATAGAACATCGTTTATCTGATGGTTCAGACATGTTAAACAGACTTAAACTTGTCAACAAAGCACAAAAAACGTTTTAAAACAAAACCGTTACTGTCACTTTAAATTTTAAACTGAACACACTTAATTACTGAATATGTGCAAAAGTATGAAGGAATTGTTCAAAATTCACCAAAATTTCACCACAGTGTCTTAAAGCCTTAAAAGTATTGCACACCAAATTTGAAAGCTTTAACCCTTAAAATAACGGAACCAGAGCCGTTTTAACATTTAACCCCTATACAGTCCCAGGTATCTGCTTTGCTGAGACCCAACCAAGCCCAGAGGGGAATACGATACCAAATGACGCCTTCTATAAGCTTTCTTAGTGGTTCTAAGCTCCTCACACATGCATCTGCATGCCTTGCTTTCCAAAAACAACTACGCATTAGTGGCGCGAAAATGAGGCTCTGCCTATGACTAGGAAAGGCCCCCAGTGAAAAAGGTGTCCAATACAGTGCCTGACGTTTTTTTAAAACAATCCCCAAGATTAAAATAACTATTAATAGTTATAATCTGCCAAGTATGCTTAGAAAAGTAATCGTTTTAGCCCAGAAAAATGTCTACCAGTTTTTCAAGCCCTTATGAAGCCCTTTATTCTTTACTTAAACTAAGAAAAATGGCTTACCGGTCCCCATAGGGAAAATGACAGCCTTCCAGCATTACAAAGTCTTGTTAGAAAATGTGGCCAGTCATACCTCAAGCAGAAAAGTCTGCCAACTGTTTCCCCCAACTGAAGTTACTTCATCTCAACAGTCCTGTGTGGAAACAGCAATCGATTTTAGTAACGTTTGCTAAAATCATCTTCCTCTTACAAACAGAAATCTTCATCCCTTTTCTGTTTCAGAGTAAATAGTACATACCAGCACTATTTTAAAATAACAAACACTTGATTGAAGGATAAAAACTACATTTAAACACCAAAAAACTCTTAGCCATCTCCGTGGAGATGTTGCCTGTGTAAAGGCAAAGAGAATGACTGGGGTGGGCGGAGCCTAGGAGGGACTATATGGCCAGCTTTGCTGGGCTCTTTGCCATTTCCTGTTGGGGAGGAGAATATCCCACAAGTAAGGATGACGCCGTGGACCGGACACACCTATGTTGGAGAAAAAGCTCCCTTCCCCCCAGTAACAGTTGAAATTATAGAATCCAACTGAGAACCAAATAATATATTACCTTGGAAAGAAAGAGATAGCAGTGTTGACTTAGAAGTCATATCTGCATTCCAAGATTCAAGCCATAGAGCTCTTCTAGCTAAAATAGCTAAAGACATATACCTGACATCAATCAAAAATGGCATCACAAATAAAGGTATTAGCATGTTGAAGAAGTTTAAAAATGCTATACGCATCATGATCCGGCACTTGTTGCGCTAAAGCCTCCAACCAAAAAGTAGAAGCTGCAGCAACATCAGCCAAAGAAATAGCAGGCCTAAGAAGATTACCTGAACATAAATAAGCCTTCCTTAGAAAGGATTCAAGCTTCCTATCTAAAGGATCTTTAAAAGAAGTACTATCAGCCGTAGGAATAGTAGTACGTTTAGCAAGAGTAGAGATAGCCCCATCAACTTTGGGGATTTTTTCCCAAAACTCTAATCTATCAGTCGGCAAAGGGTACAGTTTCTTAAACCTTGGAGAAGGAGTAAATGAAGTACCCAGACTATTCCATTCCCTAGAAATTACCTCTGAAATAGCATCAGGAACTGGAAAAACTTCCGGAATAACTACATGCGGTTTAAAAATCGAATTTAAACGCTTACTGGTTTTAACATCAAGAGGACTAGATTCCTCCATATCTAATGCAATCAACGCCTCTTTAAGTAAGGAACGAATAAACTCCATCTTAAATAAATATGAAGATTTGTCAGTGTCAATATATGAGGCAGAATCTTCTGAACCAGATAGATCCTCATCAGAGATAGATAAATTAAAATGATGGCGGTCATTTAAAAATTCATCTGATTTATGAGAAGTTTTAAAAGACCTTTTACGTTTACTAGAAGGTGGTATAACAGACAGAGCCTTCCGAATAGAATTAGAAACAAATTATCTTACATTAACAGGAACATCCTGAACTTTAGATGTTGAAGGAACAACAACAGGTAAAGGATTATTACTAATGGAAATATTATCCGCATTTGATAGTTTATCATGACAACTAGTACAAACCACAGCCGGAGGAACAGTTACCATAAGTTTACAACAAATGCACTTAGCTTTGGTAGAACCGACATCAGGCAGCGTCTTTCCAGAAGTAGATTCTGATTCAGGGTCCGGATGCGACATCTTGCAATATGTAATAGAAAAAACAACATATAAAGCCAAATTATCAAATTCCTTAAATGACAGTTTCAGGAATGGGAAAAAATGCAGACAGAATAAGCCTCTGGAAACCAGAAGCAAAAAAACATGAAGACTTAAATAATGTCAAAACGTCTGGCGCCAAGTATGATGCCCACAACTGACAAAATATTTTTTGGTGCCACAAAAATGTCTGCAACAACACGAATGTCAAAAAATGACGCAACTACGTGAACTCCCGACGTCAACTACGACGCCGGAAATGACGTAAATCTCGCGCAAAAAAAGTCTCGCGCCAAAAATGACATAATAAATTCAAGCATTTTTTGCACCCGCGAGCCAAACGGCTAGCAATTTAGGAGAAAAAAGTCAATTGAAAAATTTTCAGGTAAGAATTTTTTTTATTCATATGCATATTCCCAAAAAATGAAACTGACAGTCTGAATGAAGGAAAATAAACTGATTGATCTGAATCATGGCAAATATAAGTTTAAAACATATATTTAAAACTTTACATATAAAGTGCCAAACCATAGCTGAGAGTGTCATAAATTAAATAAGACTTACTTACCCAAAGACACTCATCTACATATAGTAGATAGCCAAACCAGTACTGAAACGAGAATCAGTAGAGGAAATGTTATATAAGAGTATATCGTCTATCTGAAAAGGGAGGTAGGAGAAGAAATCTCTACGACCGATAACAGAGAACCTATGAAATAGATCCCCGATAGGATGACCATGGCATTCAATAGGCAATACTCCCTTCACATCCCTCTGACATTCACTGCACTCTGAGAGGAAAAAAGGGCTTCAGCATGCTGCGAAGCGCATATCAATGTAGAAATCTAGCACAAACTTACTTCACCACCTCCATGGGATGCAAAGTTTGTAAAACTGAATTGTGGGTGTGGTGGGGGGCGTATTTATAGGCATTTTGAGGTTTGGGAAACTTTGCCCCTCCTGGTAGGAATGTATATCCCATACGTCACTAGCTCATGTACTCTTGCCAATTACATGAAAGAAAAGCAGTCAATTTGAAAAAGACTATACTCTAGGTAAGAAATATTTTCCTAAATATGTTTTTTCCCAAATATGAAACTGTTAGTCGTCAAAAGGAAATATACATAAACCTGACTAATGGCAAATAGTACAATAAAATATATTTAGAACTTTATATTAATGCATAAAGTGCCAAACCATATCTGAGAGTGTCTTAAGTAATGAAAACATACTTGACGAAAGACACTTGCATAAAGTGCCAAACCATATCTGAGAGTGTCTTAAGTAATGAAAACATACTTGACGAAAGACACTCATACACATATAGCAGATAGCAAAACCAGTACTGAAACAGGTATCAGTAGAGGTAATGGAATATGAGAGTATATTGTCGATCTGAAAAGGGAGGTAGGAGATGAATCTCTACGACCGATAACAGAGAACCTATGAAATAGATCTCCCGTGAGGAAAACCATTGCATTCAATAGGTGATACTCCCTTCACATCCCTCTGACATTCACTGTACTCTGAGAGGAATCGGGCTTCAAAATGCTGAGAAGCGCATATCAACGTAGAAATCTTAGCACAAACTTACTTCACCACCTCCATAGAAGGCAAAGTTTGTAAAACTGAATTGTGGGTGTAGTGAGAGGTGTATTTATAGGCATTTTGAGGTTTGGGAAACTTTGCCCATTCTAGTAGGATTGTATATACCATACGTCACTAGCTCATGGACTCTTGCCAATTACATGAAATAAATTGATAATAGGAGTAAACTAGAAAGTTGCTTAAAATTACATGCTCTAGGATTTATCAATGTCTGGCGGACATGATCCGCTGTAGTGGATCATGTCCGCCAGAAATTGCTGAATGCCAACAGCATACACTGTCAGCATTTAACATTGCACAAGCAGTTCTGGTGAACTGCTTGTGCAATGCCGCCCCCTGCAGATTCCCGGGCCAATCGATCACTAGCACGGGGTGTCAATCAACCCGATCATACACGATCGGGCGGATTGATGTCCGCAGACTCAGAGGAGGCGAACGAGTTAAGGAGAAGTGGTCTTAAGACTACATTGGGGCCGATTGACTGATAAATCGGCCCCCATATCTGAATCATGAAAAAAAAATTGGGTTTAGTATCTCTTTAATGTTCCTTTTGATATTCATTCATTTTGGACATTGCTTTATATATTATCCTGCTACTATGTTCATGCCTGAAACCTTTTATATAGCATCATATATTTTCCAGATACTTAAGTTTATGCATAAAAACTTGTTATATCCTGGACATTCCTACATATATTTTTCAGTTACTGAGTTTTAGCATGCAACCTGTTTCTTGCTCTAAGTGCATAATTGCTATATTCTGAATATTGCTTAATTTCTCAGTGAAAGTGTGATTTTTGCTTCAGTCTAAGCAACGATACTGTTTATCCAGGACACTACTTGTATTTTCTTCTAAACTGCAACAATGTTTTCCTAACCACATATCTCAAATTTGTAACTATACTGATGTATCCCAGTCATTTGCTACTTTCTACAATGAATCTTGTCCGTGAATTTCTACAGTAATGAGCCAGTCTCACATCAATCCACATCCAGAATCCTGCTGTCTGCATTTATCGATGTGCGGTGGACATGATCGCTACAGCGGATCATGTCCGTCCACACATTGATAATTTGGCCCCTTAGTGAGGTAAGAATACTAGAATAATTTTGAAAAGATGAGAAAAGGCCTAATGACAAAATGTTAAAGCCAACTAGAGAACAACAGATCAAGAGGGAGGGTAGTACAGTGAATACAGCAGAATAGAAAGAGAGTCAACTATGTGCTATATAAAAACATTAGAGCAGTCCCTAAAATAATGGAAACCAATGCAATTACATACATTGTAAAATTTTCAGTGTAAATGGATTACCTCATCCAATTGGAATTCTTTTCATCCTTTGCATCAATATACTCAAAATTATTTTTACCTTTAGTTATCTGTTTATTTTAGAGAAACAAAATATATTAGTATATTCACACATTAATGTCAATGTTATAATTGAATCACTAGAAATAAATTATTGTTTGAATGTTAGCATAATAAAACTTATTAAAATATGTATATAGAAAGATATATATGGATAGCTGTGTATGTGTGTATATATACAGTGTTCTCCACAGAAAATGTGGCCAGCTAGTTTGTATTATGAAGTAGCCAGGGCAGTGTAATATTTTATTTTATAATATTATATAATTTTCTGATAGCCAAAGCACAAATAAAATGGAATAACTTAAAATTAATGTATTTAATTATAAGTTGTGCAATTTTTTTTAATGTTTTTTTTAATATTAGCTAATTTTAGCTTATCACTGGCTAAAATTAAATTAAAATGTTGCCGGTTGGTGCACCTGCTAAAAAGGTGCTGGGGAGAACATTGATATATATAGTTCACATATAAAGCACTCTCTGCACCTCAGTCAACTGCGAAAAAACAAAAATTATGCTTACCTGATAAATGTATTTATTTATTATGGAATGGAGAGTCCACGACTTCATTCTAATAACTAGTGGGATATTCAACTCCTGGCTAGCAGGAGGAGGCAAAAAGCACCCCAGCAAAGCTGTTAAGAGCACTTCCCTTACCCATAATCCCCAGTCATTCAGCCGAAGGAAAATAGAAAAGGAAGAAACACAAGGGTATAGAGGTGCCTGAGGTTTACTCAATAAAACTACCAAATTATAATATAAAAAGAGGGCGGGGTCGTGGACTCTCTATGCCTGGAAAGAAATTGATCAGGTATGCATACATTTTGTTTTCTTTCCTATGGCATGGGGAGTCCACGACTTAATTCCAATTACTAGTGGAAACCAATAACTAAGTTAGAGGACACAGAATGAAAAAGAGGGAGAACAAGGCAGGCGAACCTAAACAGAAGGCACCATCGCTTGAAGAACCTTTCTCCCAAAAGAGGCTCCAGCCGAGGCAAACGTATCCAATTTGTAGAATTTGGTAAAAATATGCAAAGAGGACCATGTTGCCTCCTTGCAAATGTGCTCCACAGAAGCTTCATTTTTGAAAACCCAGGAAGAGGAGACAGCCCTGAGCCGTAATTCTCTCAAGAGGCTGCTGTCTCGTAAGCTAAACAGATAATACTTCCTAACCAGAGGGAAAGGGAAGTAGAAGTGGCCTTCTGACCATTACGTTTGCCAGAGTAAACCACAACCAGGGCAGAATATTGCCGAAAATCTTTAGTTGCCTGGATGTAAAAGATTAGATTAATATAAATTGCTATTAGGGGAATTGAACTCTAGATGTTAAATTCTTAGGCAGCCAATCTGACCACTACTCTATCAGTTCCCACTGCACGCACAACATGCAGGATATGCAACAGACGTTCTATCCGAGAAGAAGGATTTAGGACAAAAAGAAAGGAACCACAATCTCCTGATTAATGTTTCGATCTGACACAACCTTAATACAAAGGACCACCTTTTCAGTATGAAAAATAAGGTACAGGGAATCACACTGCAGAGACAAAAAGCTAAGACACTCTGCAGAAATAAAACCTTCAAAGAGAAAAATTTTATATCAACAGAATGCATTGGCTCAAACGGAGCCTGCTGCAAAACCTTAAGAACAATGTTAAGACTCCAAGGAGGAGCAACAGTAATAAACACAGGCCTGATTCTGACCAGGGCCTGAACAAGAACTTGAACATCTGGCAAATCAGCCAGGCGTTTGTGCACAGGAATAGACAGTGCAGATATCTGACACTTCAGATTACTGACTGACAACCGCTTCTCCAAACCATCCTGAAAAAAAAAGGATAAAATACGGGGAATTGTCACCCGGCTCAAGGAGAAATCCTTAGATTCGCACCAGAAAAAGTATTTACACCATACCTTATGGTAAAGGGTTTACAAGCCTGAAGCATGGTAGCAATGACCATGTAAAAAAAACCACGACTAGACAAAACTAGGCATTCAATCTCCAAGCAGTTAGCTTCAGAGAATCCAGATTTGGATGGAGGAATGGACCCTGAAGTAGACGGTCCTTCCTCAGAGGAAACCTCCAAGGTGGAAGAGATGACATCCTTACCAGATCCGCAAACCAGAGCCTGCGAGGCAGGAGCTATTATAATTACAGAAGCCCTCTCCTGTTTGATACGAGCAATGACTCATGGAAGGAGAGCAAACAAAGGAAAAAACAGAATTTATGCTTACCTGATAAATTTCTTTCTCCTACGGTGTGTCCGGTCCACGGTTTCATCCTTACTTGTGGGATATTCTCATTCCCTACAGGAAATGGCAAAGAGAGCACACAGCAAAAGCTGTCCATATAGCTCCCCCTCTGGCTCCGCCCCCCAGTCATTCGACCGACGGTTAGGAGAAAAAGGAGAAACCATAAGGTGCAGTGGTGACTGTAGTGTACAAATTTTTTTTAAACCTGACTAAAAGCCAGGGCGGGCCGTGGACCGGACACACCGTAGGAGAAAGAAATTTATCAGGTAAGCATAAATTCTGTTTTCTCCTACATTGGTGTGTCCGGTCCACGGTTTCATCCTTACTTGTGGGAACCAATACCAAAGCTTTAGGACACGGATGAAGGGAGGGAGCAAGTCAGGTAACCTAAACGGAAGGCACCACTGCTTGTAAAACCTTTCTCCCAAAAATAGCCTCCGAAGAAGCATAAGTATCGAATTTGTAAAATTTGGCAAATGTATGCAGAGAAGACCACATCGCTGCCTTACAGATCTGTTCAACAGAAGCCTCGTTCTTGAATGCCCATGTGGAAGCCACAGCTCTAGTAGAATGAGCAGTAATTCGTTCAGGAGGCTGCCGTCCGGCAGTCTCATAAGCCAATCGGATGATGCTTTTTAACCAAAAGGAAAGAGAGGTAGCAGTAGCTTTTTGACCTCTCCTCTTACCAGAATAGACAACAAACAAAGATGGTGTCTGTCTGAAATCCTTTGTTGCTTCTAGATAAAATTTTAAAGCACAAACCACATCTAGATTGTGTAACAAATGTTCCTTTTTTGAAACTGGATTCGGACACAGAGAAGGAACAACAATTTCCTGGTTAATATTCCTGTTGGAAACCACTTTTGGAAGAAAACCAGGCTTGGTACGCAAAACTACCTTATCTGTATGAAACACCAGATAGGGTGAATTACACTGCAGAGCAGACAATTCAGAAACTCTTCTAGCAGAAGAAATAGCAACCAAAAACAAAACCTTCCAAGATAGTAACTTAATATCTATGGAATGTAAAGGTTCAAACGGAACCCCTTGAAGAACTGAAAGAACTAAATTTAAACTCCATGGAGGAGTCACAGGTCTGTAAACAGGCTTGATTCTGATTAACACCTGTACAAAAGCTTGAACATCTGGCACAGATGCTAGACGTTTATGTTATAATAGAGACAGAGCAGATATCTGTCCTTTTAGAGAACTAGCTGACAGACCTTTCTCCAATCCCTCTTGGAGAAAGGAAAGAATCCTTGGAATCCTAATTTTACTCCATGAGTAACCCTTGGATTCGCACCAACAGATATATTTCTGTCATATTTTACGGTAAATTTTTCTAGTTACAGGCTTTCTAGCCTGAACCAGAGTATCTATTACTACTTCCGAAAACCCACGCTTAGATAGAATCAAGCGTTCAATCTCAAAGCAGTCAGTTGCAGAGAAACTAGGTTTGGATGTTCGAACGGACCTTGCACTAGAAGGTCCTGTCTCAATGGTAGCTGCCATGGTGGAGCCGATGACATATTCACCAGGTCTGCATACCAAGTCCTGCGTGGCCACGCAGGAGCTATTAGAATCACCGAAGCCTTCTCCTGTTTGATCCTGGCTACTAGCCTGGGGAGTAGGGGAAACGGTGGAAAGACATACGCTAGATTGAATGACCAAGGCGCCACTAATGCATCTACCAATGTCGCCTTGGGATCCCTGGACCTGGACCCATAGCGTGGAACCTTGGAGTTCTGACGAGACGCCATCAGATCCAGATCTGGAATGCCCCATAGTTGGGTTAACTGGGCAAAGACCTCCGGGTGAAGTTCCCACTCCCCCGGATATAAAGTCTGACGACTCAAATAATCCGCCTCCCAGTTGTCTACTCCTGGGATGTGTATTGCAGATAGATGGCAGGAGTGATCCTCCGCCCATTTGATGATCTTGGATACTTCTCTCATCGCCAGGGAACTCTTCGTTCCCCCCTGATGATTGATGTACGCTACAGTCGTCATGTTGTCCGACTGAAATCTTATGAATTTGGCCTTCGCTAGTTGGGGCCAAGCCAGGAGCGTATTGAATATCGCTCTTAGTTCCAAAATGTTTATCGGGAGAAGAGATTCTTCCCGAGACCATAGACCCTGAGCTTTCAGGGAGTCCCAGACCACGCACCAACCTAGGAGGCTGGCATCGGTCGTGACAATGATCCACTCTGGTCTGCGGAAACTCATTCCCTGCGACAGGTGATCCTGAGCCAACCACCAGAGAATCGAGTCTCTGGTTTCCTGGTCCATTTGTATCTGGGGAGACAAGTCTGCATAATCCCCATTCCATTGATTGAGCATGCACAATTGCAGTGGTCTTAGATGGATTCTGGCAAAAGGGACAATGTCCATTGCCGCCACCATTAGACCGATTACCTCCATGCACTGAGCCACAGATGGCTGCGCAATGGTATGAAGGACTCGGCAAGCATTTGAGAGTTTTGATTTCCTGACCTCCGTCAGGAATATTTTCATTTCTACCAAATCTATAATTGTTCCCAGGAAGGGAACCCTTGTGACCGGGGACAGAGAACTCTTTTCTACGTTCACCTTCCACCCGTGAGACCTTAGAAAGGCTAGAACAATATCCGTATGAGCCTTGGCTCTGGGAAGAGATGACGCCTGTATCAGGATGTCGTCTAGGTAAGGTGCTACTGCAATGCCCCGCGGTCTTAGTACCGCTAGAAGGGACCCTAGCACCTTTGTGAAAATTCTGGGAGCGGTGGCCAACCCGAAAGGAAGAGCCACGAACTGGTAATGTTTGTCCAGAAAGGCGAACCTTAGGAACTGATGGTGATTTTTGTGGATAGGAATATGCAGGTATGCATCCTTTAGGTCCACGGTAGTCATGAATTGACCTTCCTGGATCATTGGTAAAATTGTACGAATTGTTTCCATCTTGAATGATGGAACTCTGAGGAATTTGTTTAGGATTTTTAAGTCCAGAATTGGCCTGAACGTTCCCTCCTTTTTTGGGAACTACAAACAGGTTTGAGTAAAAACCCAGTCCTTGTTCTGCTTTTGGAACTGGATGAATCACTCCCATCTTGAAAAGGTCTTCTACGCAATGTAAGAATGCCTGTCTCTTTGTCTGGTCTGAAGACAAGCGAGAAATGTGAAACCTTCCCTTTGGAGGAAGGTCCTTGAATTCTAGGAGATACCCCTGAGATACAATCTCTAAAGCCCAGGGGTCTGAGACATCTCTTGCCCAAGCCTGAGCAAAGAGAGAGAGTCTGCCCCCCACCAGATCCGGTCCCGGATCGGGGGCAATCCTTTCATGCTGTCTTGGTAGCAGCAGCAGGCTTCTTGGCCTGTTTCCCCTTGTTCCAGCCTTGCAATGGTTTCCATGCTGGCTTGGGCTGGGAATTAGTACCCTCTTGTCTAGAGGCTGGAGGGTTAGAAGCTGGTCCGTTCCTGAAATTACGAAAGGAACGAAAATTAGACTTATTATTTGCCTTGAAAGGCCTATCCTGTGGAAGGGCATGGCCCTTACCCCCAGTAATGTCTGAAATAATCTCCTTCAATTCTGGCCCGAAAAGGGTCTTACCTTTGAAAGGAATATTAAGCAATTTTGTTTTGGACGACACATCCGCCGACTAAGATTTTAGCCAAAGCGCCCTGCGCGCCACTATTGCAAAACCTGAATTTTTCGCCGCTAATTTTGCTAATTGAAATGCGGCATTCAAAATAAAGGAATTAGCCAACTTTAGTGCGTGAATTCTGTCCAAGACCTCATCATATGGAGTCTCCTTCTGGAGCGACTTTTCTAGTTCCTCGAACCAAAAAGACGCCGCCGTGGTGACAGGAATAATGCAAGGAAACCTTGCTGAATAAAAATCTTTTTAAGCAATCCTTCTAATTTTTTATCCATAGGATCTTTAAAAGCGCAACTGTCCTCTATAGGAATAGTTGTGCGCTTAGCTAACGTTGAAACTGCCCCCTCTACCTTAGGGACCGTTTGCCATGCATCCCTTCTGGGGTCGACAATGGGGAACATCTTAAATATAGGAGGGGGAACAAAAGGTACACCTGGCTTCTCCCACTCCTTAGTCACTATGTCCGCCACCCTCTTGGGTATCGGAAACGCATCTGCGTGCACTGGGACCTCTAAGAATTTGTCCATTTTGCATAACTTCTCTGGAATCACCAGAGAATCACAATCATCAAGCGTAGCTAGCACCTCCTTGAGCAGAGCGCGGAGATGTTCTAGTTTGAATTTAAATGCTACAATATCAGGTTCTGCCTGCTGAGAAATTTTCCCTGAATCAGAAATTTCTCCCTCTGACAGACCCTCCCTCACTGCCAGTTCAGATTGGTGTGAGGGTATCACAGATAAATTATCTTCTGCGCCTACTTGCTCATCTTCTGTATTTAAAACTGAGCAATCACGCTTTCTAGGAAATGCTGGCAGTTTGGATAAAAGAGCAGCTAGAGAATTATCCATTACTGCTGTTAACTGCTGCATGGTAACAAGCATTGGTGCGCTAGATGTACTAGGTATCGCTTGCGCGGGCAAAACTGGTGTTGACACAGAAGAAGAGGATGAAGAACTATCCTCACTACCTTCATTTAAACAATTATCCTGGGCAACATTATGAGGTGTGCCAGTACTGTCCTTAATCTGTTTGGACGCTATGACACAATTTGTACATAAATTCAATGGGGGAACAACCTTGGCCTTCATACACACAGAACATAGGCCTTCATACACACAGAACATAGGCTATCTGAAGGCACAGACATGTTAAACAAGCTTAGGCAGACTTATCATGCAATAAAAACAATTTTAAACAAAACCGTTACTGTCACTTTAAATAATAAACAGAGCACACTTTATTTCTGAATGTTAGAAAAACATCAAGGAAATGTCCGATCCTTATGAAATTTATACCCCAGTGTCTTAATGCCTTGAAAGTATTGCACACAAATTTCAAGTCAATTAACCCTTAAATGACGAAACCGGAGCAAAAAATGTAAATAACCGGTTTCAGTACACTACAATACCTGCCACAGCCTTTGCTGCAGCGTTTACCTTCCTTAGGGGCTATCGGGAACCGTAAGAAACCTTCCTGGAGCTTTTTCTTAAACCTCCAGACCTTCCACGTGAAGCTGCATGACCTGCCTGTTAAAAGCAACTGCGCAACTGAGGCGCAAAAATGCTGTCTCCTTCCTCTGCAATCCAGAGTGAAGGGGCCTTCCTGACAAGATTTAGGTGCCTAAAAGGCTGCCAGGCATAATAAAGTTCCCCAAAGTGTTTAAAAGTTTGCAAAACACTCAAATTATCACCTAAACCTGATAAAAACCAAGCGACTTAGCCCATAATAGTGTCAACCAGCATAGAGCCCAATTTATAAGCCTTAATTCTGTTACTGAGTCTAAGAAAATGGCTTACCTATCCCATAAGGGAAAACTGACAGTCTTCTAGCATTAACATGTCTTGTTAGAAAAATGACTGATCATACCTGAAGCAGATAAGCCTGCAAACTGTTCCCCCCAACTGAAGTTCTCTGGTTTCAACAGTCCTGCGTGGGAACAGCAATGGATTTTAGTTACTGGTGCTAAAATCATACTCCTCTTAACAGAAATCTTCTTCACTTTCTGTTGTAGAGTAAATAGTACAAACCGGCACTATTTTAAAATAACAAACTCTTGATAGAAGAAATAAAAAACTACAACCAACACCACATACTCTTTACCATCCCCTTGGAGATGCTACTTGTTCAGAGCGGCAAAGAGAATGACTGGGGGGCGGAGCCAGAGTGGGAGCTATATGGACAGCTTTTGCTGTGTGCTCTCTTTGCCATTTCCTGTAGGGAATGAGAATATCCCACAAGTAAGGATGAAACCGTGGACCGGACACACCAATGTAGGAGAAACAGGTATGCCAGAGAGACGATCTAAGGAACCGTTGAAGCGTTTATTAGAACGGCCTTAGAATCTCTTGACCTTGAACCGTACTTAAAGCTTGGTGTTATGACAAGACGCCATTAAATAAAACTCCGGAACCCCCCACCTGAGTGTTATCTTTGACAACACCTCCGGATTGAGAGCCCACTCCCCGGGTTAAAAAGTCTGTCTGCTCAGAAAATCTGCCTCCTAGATGTCCATTCCTGGAAAGTGGATTGTATATAGGAGACACTTGTGAGCTTCTGCCCACTGCAGAATGCGAGTCACCTCCTTTATGGCCAAGGAACTCCAAGTTCCTCCCTGGTGGTAGATTTAAGCCACTAAGGTGATTTTGTCTGACTGTAAATTGATAAAACGGACTAAAGATAATTGAGGCCAAACTGTCAAGACATTAAAAATTGCTCTCAACTCCAAGATGATAATGGGAAGAGAAGACTCCTCCCAAGTCCACAGGCCCTTAGCTTTTAGAGAGGTAAAGCAACACCACAATTCTCTGACCACTGCCAAAAGGGACCCCAGAACCTTTGTGAATATTCTGGGTGCCGTAGCAAGACCAAGCAGAAGTGCAACAAACCAGAAATATTTGCCCAAAAAGGCAAACCTCAGAAACTGTTGATGATCCCTGAATGGGAACAAGAAGATACGCATCCTTCAGGTCTATGGTCGTCATGAACTGACCTTCCTGAACCAATGGAAGAATGGAATAAATAGTTTCCATTTTGAAGGACCCTGAGGAATTGGTTGAGACAGAAAATTACCCCACATTTAAATCTTAATAGATCCTTGACCCTGTTCCTCTACGGGAACTGGAAGATCACTCCTAGACAAGATAGGTCCTTTACGCAGTTTACAAAGGCATCACTCTTCACTGGATTCTCAGATCACCTAACAGGATAAATCTGTTCCAGGAAGAACAAAATTTGAATCATATCCTGTATCCCACGGATACTAATCCCACAGCCCCAGGATCTGGGACATTGTGGATCCAAGCCTATCGACGGAGCAGAGAAGCCCCATTAAGCTGACTAGACTCAGAGGAAGGATTCTTGGATTGAAACTTTTTAATCCAAGGTATACAGAATCTTCAACAAATCCTGGATTGCTCCAGTTTGAAGAGAAAGACTTTGTCTCTATGAAAAGAAAAAAATTAAAATTATGTCGACCCCTTAGGGCTACCTATCTCGTATTGAGGGACTGAAAGAGTCCTTTCCCTGGGAAAAAATTCGGCCAGACCAGGTCCATCTAAAGTCCTGCCCACAAAGGACAAAGACAGAATATTGGATTTGGATGTAACATCTGCCAACCAAGATTTTAGTTACAGAGCTCTGTGAGCTAAAACCGCAAGGCTAGAATTCTGGCTAAAAATTCTATATTATAGAGTCAAGTAGGGAACTCATGAAAGTCTTATAAACACAGGAAATGATAATGATAAATGAAAATCAAGTCCCCCAAACAGAAAAAATATGTAAACTCAGAATCAATCGTTTATTCATAGAACATACTATGAAATAAAACAAACGACTTGCGGCCACGTAGATCGCTAAGTACTCCACCTGCCGTCGTCAAGAAATCCTTGATTGCACTACACTTAGAGATATTTGAACTCACAACCTTGCGCTTCCATGTCAGACATGCTAACCGCTTGCTACATCAGGAGTTCCACAGAGCGAAAATCTCCTAAAATTAAGGAGATTAACAGCACAATATGCACAGAAAGAATTGAAAATGTAACTGAGTATTTACATTAACTTGCCACCAGATGGCGGTAAATATCATTAACGTTCAGGAGAATGGTATCTTTCCTCACAACCAGTGCAACATTTTATTACACAATTCCTTTAATCCTGAGGTAGAAAGGCTCCTTTTCCACCTAATACTTCAGTTTCAGCCAGATCGGGACCAAATAAAATTTTGCCCTTATAAGGCAAAAACAGAAGATTGAATTTGGATGTAACATCCGCAGACCAAGACATTAATCACAGAGCTCTGCAAGCTAGAACTGTAAGGCTAGAAAAATCTATTGCATGTTAGTCACAGATAAAAGAATTAGTAAGCTTTAGAGACTTGCTCCTATTCTGGATCTCCTTTATAGTATCCTCCTCCAAAATCAGAGCAGACAAGGAGACACTCCATTCCCATCCAAAGGATCCTTAAAGAAAAAAATATCCTGCAGGGAAATATTTATTCCTGACTAAGGCGGACATAGTGCCAAATATCAGAGAATCAAGCACAAGGAAATGAATCACCTTATATTATGTATAAAAGTAATTCAACAGGCGCGTCAATCACAATATAAAAAAGGATTGCTGCAAATACAAAAAGTATAAAAACATAATTTATGCTTACCTGATAAATTTATTTCTCTTGTAGTGTATCCAGTCCACGGATCATCCATTACTTATGGAATATATTCTCCTTCCCAACAGGAAGTTGCAAGAGTCCACCCACAGCAAAGCTGCTATATAGCTCCTCCCCTAACTGCCATATTCAGTCATTCGACCGAAAACATGCAGAGAAAGGAAACCATAGGGTGCAGTGGTGACTGTAGTTCAAATTAAAAAATTACCTGCCTTAAAGTGACAGGGCGGGCCGTGGACTGGATACACTACAAGAGAAATAAATTTAGCAGGTAAGCATAAATTATGTTTTCTCTTGTTAAGTGTATCCAGTCCACGGATCATCCATTACTTATGGAATACCAATACCAAAGCTAAAGTACACGGATGATGGGAGGGACAAGGCAGGTACTTAAACGGAAGTTACCACTGCCTGTAAAAAACCCTTTCTCCCAAAAATAGCCTCCGAAGAAGCAAGGTATCAAATTTGTTAAATTTGAAAAAGTATGAAGCGCAGACCAAGACTCCGTCTTGTAAATCTGTTCAACAGAAGCCACATTTAAAAAAGGCCCAAGTGAAAACCACAGCTCTAGTAGAATGAGCTGTAATCCCTTCAGGAGGCTGCTGACCAGCAGTCTCATAAGCTAAATGAATTATGCTTTTTAACCAAAAAGACAGAGAGGCTGCTGAAGTCTTTTGACCTCTCTTCTGTCCAGAATAGACAACAAACAAGGTGAACGTTTGATGAAAACTGTAGTAGCTTGTAAGTAAAATTTTAAAGCACAAACCACGTCCAATATTGTGTAATAGACGTTCCTTCTTTGAGGAAGGATTAGGATACAAGCATGGAACAACTATCTCTTGAGTGATGTTCTTGTTAGATACCACCTTAGGAAAAAAACCCAGGTTGGTACGCAGGACTACCTTATCCGTACGAAGGACCAGATAAGGAGAATCACATTGTAACACAGATAACTTGGAGACTCTACGAGTCGAGGAAATAGCTACCCAAAAAGAACTTTCCAATATAAAGATTGATATCTATGGAACAAAAAAGGTTCAAACGGAACTTCCTGAAGAACCTTAAGAACCAGGTTTAAGCTCCATGGCGGAGCAACAGTTTAAAACACAGGCTTGGATCTAACCAAAGCCTGACCAAATGCCTGAACGTCTAGAAAACCTGCCAGACGCTTGTGCAAAGAAAATAGACAGAGTAAAAATCTGTCCCTTTTAAGGAATTAGCTGACAACCCTTTTCTCAAAAACATCTTGGAGAAAAGATAATATCCTGGGAATCCAGACTTTACTCCATGAGTAACCCTTGGATTCATAAAAATCAGATATTTACACCATATCTATGACTGACTCGGAGAAGCCATGCTTTGATAACATCAAGCGTTCAGTCTCCAGGCAGTCCATCTCATCTATTTAGATGGTTGAAAGGACCCTGAGGTAGAGGGACCTGTCTCAGAAGCAGAGACCGTGATGGAAAGGATGACATGTCCACCAGATCTGCATACCAGGTCCTGCGTGGCTACGCAGGCGCTGTCAAAAACACCAAAGCCCTCTCCTGCTTGGTCTTGACCTCCGGAGGAAATCCCACTCCCCCGGATGAAAAGTCTGACGACTTAGAAAATCCACCTCCCAGTTCTCAACACCTGGGATATGGATAGCTGATAGACAAGAGTGAGTCTCTGTCCAGTGAATTATTGTAAGACTTCTAACATCGCTAGGGAACTTCTGTTCCCCCTTGATGGCTGATGTAAGCCACAGTCGTGTATATTGTCCGACTGAGTATGATGTACCTCAGAGTTGCTAACTGAGGCCAAGTCTGAAGAGTATAAAATATCACTCCCAATTCCAGAATATTTATTAGAAGGAGGGTCTCCTCCTAAGTCCCCTATCCCTGAGCCTTCAGGGAGTTCCAGACTGCATCCCAACCTAAAAGGCTGGCATCTATTGTAACAATTGTCCCATCTGACCTGCGGGAGGTCATACCCTTGGACAGATGGACTCGACAGTCACCAGAGAAGAGAATCTCTGGTCTCTTGGTCCAGGTTTAACAGGGGGACAAATCTGATCCCCGTTCCTCTGACTGAGCATGCATAGTTGCAGCGGTCTGAAATGTAGACGTGCAAACGGTACTATGTCCCTTGCCGCTACCATTAAGCCGATTTCATTCATGTACTGAGCCACCGAAGGGCGCGGATGGAATGAAAAACACGGCAGAAATTTAGAAACTTTGACAACCTGGACTCCGTCAGGTAAATTTTCATTTCTACAGAATCTATCAGAGTCCCTAGGAGGGAAACCCTTGAGATTGGGGATAGAGAACTCTTTCCTTGTTCACTTTCCACCCATGTGATCTCAGAAATGCCAGTACTACGTCCGTATGAGACTTGGCAATTTGGATGTTTGACGCCTGTATCAGGATGTCGTCTAAATAAGGGGCCACTTCTATGCCCCGCGGCCTAAGGACCGCCAAAGCGACCCCAGAACCTCCATAAAGATTCTTGGGGCTGTAGATATCCCAAAGGAAAGATCTACAAACTGGTAATGCCTGTCTAGAAAGGCAAACCTGAAAAACGATGGTGATCTTTATGCATCACAATGTGAGGATAAGCATCCTTCAAATCCATTGTAGTCCTCTATTGACTCTCCTGGATCATAGTTAAGATGGTACGAATAGTTTCCAACTTAAATGACGGAATTCTGAGGAATTTGTTTTAGATCTTTAGATTGTGGGAACCACAAACAGATTTGAGTAAAAACTCTGTCCCTGTTCCTCTCTTGGAACTGGATGGATCTCGTACACAATGTAAGAATGCCTCCTTCTTTATCTGGTTTGCAGATAATTGTGAAAGGCGAAATCTCCCCTTTTTATTGGGGGGGAATCTTTGAAATCCAGAAGATATCTCTGGGATATAAATTCCAATGCCTAGGGATCCTGGGCATCTCTTGCCCACGCCTGGGCGAAGAATGAAAGTCTGCCCCCTATAGGATCCGTTACCGGATAGGGGTCCGTTCCTTCATGCTGCCTTAGAGGCAGCAGCAGGCTCCTTGGCCTGCTTATCTTTGTTTCAGGTCCGAATGTCTCCAGACCGCCTTGGACTGAGCAAAAATTCCCTCTTGTTTTGCCTTAGAGGAAGTGGATGCCACCCTCCAGTGATATAAGCAATAATCTCCTTCAAACCAGGCCCGAATAGGGTCTGCCCCTTGAAGGGAAGTTAAATAGCTTATTTATTAAAGTCACGACAGCTGACCATGATAAAAGCCATAGCGCTCTGCGCGCCAGTATAGTAAAAAACAGAATTCTTAGCCGTTAGTCTAGTCAAATGAACAAAGGCATCAGAAAACAAAGGAATTTGGCTAGCATAAGCTTGTCAAATATATTCATCCAATGGAGTCGCTAACTGTAAAGCCTCATCAAGAGACTCAACCCAGAACGCCGCAGCAGCAGTGACAGAAGCAATGTATGCAAGGGGCTGCAGGATAAAACCCTGTTGAATAAACATTTTTTATCCATTGGATCTAAAAAGCACAACTGTCCTCGCCAGAGGTAGTGGTATGCTTAGCTAGAGTAGAAACTCTTCTCTCCACCTTAGGAACTGTCTGCCAGAAGTTCCGTGTGGTGGTAACTATTAGAAAATATTCTTCTAAAAAAATAGGAGGGGAAGAGAACGGCACACCTGGTCTATCCCATTCCTTATTAAAAAATTTGTAGTAAACCTCTTTAGGTATTGGAAAAACATCAGTACACACCGGCACTGCATATTATTTATCCAGTCTACACAATTTCTCTGGCCCTGCGATTGTACACATTCATTCAGAGCAGCCAAAGCCTCCCTGAGCAACAAGTGGAGGTTCTCAAGCATAAATTTTAAATGTAGAAATATCAGAATCAGGTTAAATCATCTTCCCTGAGTCAAAAAAAAAATCACCCACAGACTAAGCATATTGTGAGGTAGTATCATACATGGTTCTTAAAGCGTCTGTATGCTCTGTATCTACCCCCAGAGCTATCTGCTTTCCTTTAATTTCAGGTAGTCTGACTAATACTGCTGCCAGAGTATTATTCACCACCTTTGTCATGTCTTGTAAAATAAACGCTATGGGCGCCCTTGATGTACTTGGCGCCATTTGAGCGTGAGTCCCTGAAGCGGGAGTCGAAGGGTCTGACACGTGGGGAGAGTTAGTCGGCATAACTTTCCCCTCGACAGAATCCCCTGGTAAAATAAACGCTATGGGTGCCCTTGATGTACTTGGCGCCATTTGAGCGTGAGTCCCTAAAGCGGGAGTCAAAAGGTCTGACACGTGGGGAGAGTTAGTCGGCATAACTACCCCCACGACAGAATCCTCTGGTGATAATGTTTTTAAAAACAAAAAATGATCTTTATTGTTTAACATGAAATCAGTACATCTGGTACACATTCTAAGATGGGGTTCCACCAAATTTGAAAAACAGTAAAAAAAGGCAGTAAACAGACGAAATGTTTACAGTACATGTAACAAGGTAACAGAGCATTGCACCCACTTGCAAATGGATGATTAACCCCTTAATGCAAAAAACAGATTAAAAAAAACGACATAGACGTTTTTAAAAACAGACACAACAAAACTGCCACAGCAGAGCTGTGGATTACCTTCCCTATAAACGATCTTGGAAGTCTTTTTAGCCCTTTAGAAATGTCCTGTAGTATTCATGGGACTGCTGAGGGAATCTGGATGATTCATTTTGTAATTTTAACTGCGCAAAAAAGCGCTAAATTAGGCCCCTCCCACTCATATTACAACATTGGGAAGCTTCAGTTAACTGTTTCTATGCAAAATTTAAGCCAGCCATGTGGAAAAAACTTAGGCCCCAATATGTTTTATCACCAAACATATGTTAAAAAACGATTAAACATGCCAGCAAACGTTTTAAAACACATTTTTACAAGAGTATGTATCTCTATTAATAAGCCTGATATCAGTCGCTTTTACTGCATTTAAGGCTATACCAACATTACAGTGTTATCACCAATGTACGTTAAAAAACGATTAAACATGCCAGCAAACATTTTAAAACACATTTTTATAAGCGTATGTATCTCTATTAATAAGCCTGATACCAGTCGCTATCGCTGCATTTAAGGCTTTACTTACATTACTTCGGTATCAGCAGTATTTTCTTAGTCAATTCCATTCCTAGAAAAATATTTTACTGCACATACCTTATCTGCAGGAAAACCTGCACGCCATTCCCCCTCTGAAGTACCTCACTCCTCAGAATGTGTGAGAACAGCAAATGGATCTTAGTTACGTCTGCTAAGATCACAGAAAAAACACAGGCAGATTCTTCTTCCAAATACTGCCTGAGATAAACAGCACACTCCGGTGCCATTTAAAAATAACAAACTTTTGATTGAAGAATAAACTAAGTATAAAAAAACCACAGACTCTCACGACCTCCTATCTATGTTGAGGCTTGCAAGAGAATGACTGAATATGGCAGTTAGGGGAGGAGCTATATAGCAGCTTTGCTGTGGGTGGACTCTTGCAACTTCCTGTTGGGAAGGAGAATATATTCCATAAGTAATGGATGATCCGTGGACTGGATACACTTAACAAGAGAAAATATTGCACCTTAAAAGATAAAAGGAGTTAAACTAGAATGGAGTTGTCACCACATGGTGCCAAATACAATAAAAACACAGAATGAATCAGGAGAATCTACATCCTGAAAATAAAACTGCATAGACATACTTAATTATGACACAAATAAGCAGCTCAGTCCTTATTTCTGTATATCATTTAGCTGCCATCAAATAAAAAACACAGACATTATCAGAATAATAAATCCTGAAAGGTAAACTGCAGGGACATAAGATTATTACGAGCAATTTAGCCCTTAACATTTGGAACCTGGATTAGCAGTTAACTGCCACCAGATGGCAGGCAAATACAAGAAACACTGTATGTATTAGACAATACATCCATAAGTTCTGTGTCTAATAAACATTTAATTGTATTAAGAAGAGTCTCCTTGTTATAAAAATGCACCTTATCCTTAGGAGCTTAGGCTTAATTGGTAGGAGAGACTCAACTAAACATGCCTTCACATCGCACTACTCGCGGTAAGATCCAAAATGGGGCCAATATCTATACGCCGTCAGCAGAAAGGAAAGGAGCAGAAAAAAATTATAGTCAATAAAGCTCAACCCAAACTATACAAAGCTACTGAGCGCCCTGCTGCTCAAATTGTTTGTATATAATTTAGCTGACAATAAGCGGGAAAACATCCGCCAACAATAGCGGTTACCTCCTGAGCGGGAAGAAAATCTAATACCCATAAGCAAGAAGGAGAAGTCTCACAGGCATAACAGCCTGCTCATGTAACAGGCAAATATCAGTCGCTTAATTTCTGTATATCATTTAGCCATAAAACCAGACATAAAGCCAGATAGCTGCTCAGTCGCAAATATCCCACAGTGAATATATAAGATAAGAATAAATAAATTTCTGAGGGTAGTAGGGAGCAGGTCCAACTATGTCCCTGATTGTTCCAGTCCTTCTTCGAAAATATCTCTGATTCCTAAGAAATATAAATGAAAGGACTTACCCTCTGGGAACTTCTGCTGCAGAGCAGGCACAGCAGCTGCAGATCAGATAGCTTCACTTGACTGCTAACAGGGACCTGTAGAAAAAGAAAGGACAGAGTAACCAACCCTGGCTTTCTATAAGGGGTAGCAATAATGTTAGAAATAAAACAACCTTGACACTTTCTAACTGCTAATAGACACCATTATTCTTACTAAATTGATTGACATGGACACAGCATAACCCCAATACTTGCTTGCAGGGAAAAGTACCCATAAAAAATTAAATATCTTCAGACACCATCTTCACACAGTAAGGGAAGTTACTCTTAACAGCTTTGCTGGGGTGCTCTTTGCCTCCTCCTGCTGGCCAGGAGTTGAATATCCCACTAGTAATTGGAATGAAGTTGTGGACTCTCCATGCCATAAGAAAGAAATACTTGTTTATTCAAAGTGACATTTCAGGGTGAAAAAACTGAATTTATGCTTATCTGATAAATCTATTTCTTTCCGAATATGGTGAGTCCACGGCTTCATCATTAACTGTTGGCAATATCACTCCTGGCCAGCAGGAGGAGGCACAGAGGACCACAGCCAAGCTGTTAAATATCACTCCCCTACCCACAACCCCCAGTCATTTGACGGTAGGGAAATGGAGAAAAAAAGGAGTAACACAAGGTGTAGAGGTGCCTGACGTTTAGTCAAATATAACTGACTTGAAATAAAAGGGCGGGGCCGTGGACTCACCATATCCGGAAAGAAAAAGATTTATCAGGTAAGCATAAATCCTGTTTTCTCTCCTAAGATATGGTGAGTCCACGGCTTCATCATTTACTATTGGGAACCAATACCCTAGCTAGAGGACACAGATAAATCGGGAGGGACAAGACAGGCGTACCTAAACATAAGGCACCACTGCTTGAAAAACCTTTCTCCCAAAAGAAGCCTCAGCCGAGGCAAAAGTATTGAGTTTGTAAAATTTGGAAAAAGTATGTAGAGAAGACCAAGTTGCAGCCTTGCAAATTTGTTCTACAGAAGCTTCATTTTTGAAAGCCCAAGAAGAAGAGACAGCTCTTGTGGAATGAGCCGTAATTCTCTCAGGAGGCTGCTGTCCAGCAGTCTCATAAGCAAAACAAATTATACTTTGTAACCAAAAAGAAAGAGTAGTAGCAGTAGCTTTCTGAACTTTACATTTCCCAGAGAAACAGACAAACTGGGCAGAAAACTGGCGAAAAACCTTAGTCGCTTGCAGATAAAATTTAAGAACCCGCACAACATCCAAGTTGTGCAACAAACATTGCTTATTAGAGGAAGGATTAGGACATAGAGAAGAAACAATTTCCTGATTAATATTTTTAACCGAAACAACTTTAGGAAGGAAACCAAACTTAGTATGAAAAACCGCCTTATCGGCATGAAAGATAAGATAAAGAGATTCACACTGCATAGCTGAGAGTTCCGAGATAGCAATAAGAAACAAAACCTTCCAAGATAACAACTTAATATCAATGGCATGCAAAGGCTCAAATGGAGCCTGCTGCAAAACTCTAAGAACAAGGTTAAGTCTCCAAGGAGGAGCAACAGACTTAAACACAGGCCTGATTCTGACCAAGGCCTGACAAAAAGATTGCACATCTGGCACGTCTGCCAGACGCTTATGAAGCAAAACGGATAATGCAGATATCAGACCCTTCAGATTACTGATTGACAAACCCTTCCTGGAGAAAAAACATAATTTATGTAAGAACTTACCTGATAAATTAATTTCTTTCATATTGGCAAGAGTCCATGAGCTAGTGATGTATATTATATACATTCCTACCAGGAGGGGCAAAGTTTCCCAAACCTTAAAATGCCTATAAATACACCCCTCACCACACCCACAATTCAGTTTAACGAATAGCCAAGAAGTGGGGTGATAAGAAAGGAGTGAAAGCATCAAAAATAAGGAATTGGAATAATTGTGCTTTATAAAAAAAATCATAACCACCACAAAAAGGGTGGGCCTCATGGACTCTTGCTAATATGAAAGAAATGAATTTATCAGGTAAGTTCTTACATAAATTATGTTTTCTTTCACGTAAGTGGCAAGAGTCCATGAGCTAGTGACATATGGGATATAATACCCAAGATGTGGAAGTCCACGAGTCACTAGAGAGGGAGGGATAAAATAAAAACAGCTATTTTCGCTGAGAAATTAAATCCAAAAAATAATTAAGTTTTCTTAAGAATTTCAAAAAAACTCAAATCATAGGCACTAGAATCAAACTGAGACAGCTGCCTTAAGAACCTTTCTACCAAAGGCTGCTTCCGAAGAAGCAAACACAACAAAATGGTAAAATTTTGTAAATGTATGCAAAGAAGACCAAGTTGCTGCTTTGCAAATTTGATCAACTGAAGCTTCATTCTTGAAAGCCCAAGATGTGGCGACTAATCTAGTAGAATGAGCTGTAATACGCTGAGGCGGAGACTTCCCCGCCTCCAAATAGGCTTTGTGAAACAAAAACTTCAACCAAGATGCCAAGGAAATGGCAGAGACTTTCTGAACTTTTCTGGAACCAGAAAAAATAACAGACTAGAAGTCTTTCTGAAATCTTTAGTAGCTTCAACATAATATTTCAAAACTCTAACCACGTCCAAAGAATGTAAAGACTTTCAAGAGTATTCTTAGGATTAGAACACAATGAAGTAACAATAATTTCCTTATTGATGTTGATAGAATTCACAACCTTTGGTAAAAATTTGAACGAAATATGCAAAACAGCTTTATCTTGATAAAAAAATCAGATAAGGAGACTCGGAAGAGAGAGCAGACAATTCAGAAACTCTTCTAGCAGAAGAGATAGCCAAAAGAAATAAAACTTTCTAAGAAAGTAGTTTAATATCTAAAGAATGCATAGGCTCAAAAGAAGGAGCCTGCAAAATCTTTAAAACCAAATTGAGACTCCAAGGAGGAGAAATTGATTAAATAACAGGCTAGATATGAATCAAAGCCTGAACAAAACAGTAAATATCAGGAAGCTTAGCAATCTTTTTATGAAATAAGACAGAAGGAGCAGAGATTTGTCCTTTCAAAGTATTTGCAGATAAACCTTTATTCAAACCATCCTGAAGAAACTGTAAAATCCTAGGAATTCTAAATGAATGCCAAGAATAATCATGAGTGGAACCCCCAAAAAATATAGGTTTTCCAAACCCTAGGATAAATCTTACTTGAAACAGACTTATGAGGCTGTATCATAGTGTTAATTAATGAGTCAGAGAAACGTCTATGACTAAGAACTAAGCGTTCAATTTCCAAGCCTTCAAATTTAGAGATTTGAGATCCTGATGGAAAACTGGACCTTGAAACAGAAGGTCTTATCTTAAGTGCCCAAGGCTGGCAACTGGACATTTGGACAAGGTCCGCATACCAGAACCTGTGAGGCCATGCTGGTGATATCAGAAACACATAAGATTGTTCCATTATGATCTTTGAGATCACTGCCAGATGTGAAAAAAATGTAAGCAGGTTGGTAAAACCATGGAACTGCTAGAGCATTCATCATTTCTGTCTGAGGATCCCTGGACCTGGGGAAGTATCTGGGAAGTTTCTTGTTTAGACGAGAGACCATCAGATCTATGTCTGGAGGACCCCACATCTGCACAATCTGATAGAATACATCTGGATGGAGAGACTACTCCCCGGATGTAGAATCTGACGGCTGAGATAATCCGCTTCCAAATTGTCTACACCTGGTATATGAATCGCAGTGACTAGACAAGAATTGGATTCCGCCAAAGAAAGTATTAGATATACTTCTTTTATTGCTAGGGGACTGTGAGTCCCCCCTTTATGATTGACATATGCCACTGTTGTGACATTCTCTGTTTGAAACCAAATATATGATTTTCTCTTTAATAGAGGCCAAGCTTGAAGAGCTCTGAAAATAGCACGGAGTTCTAAGATATAGATTGGTAACCTCGCCTCTCGAGGATTTCAAACTCCTTGTGCTGTCAGAGACCCCCAAACAGCTCCCCAACCTGAGATACATGAATCTGTTGTGATCACAGTCCAGGTAGGACAAACAAAGAAGGCCCCTTAAACAATAAGGTGATGGTATAACCACCAAGTCAAAGAGAGTGGAGAGTTGGGATTTAAAGGGATATGAAACCTAAATTCTTTCTTTCATGATTTAGAAAGAGCATGCAATTTTAAACAACTTTCTAATGTACTTCTATTATCTAATTTGCTTTATTCTCTTGATAATATTAGCTGACAAGCATATCTAGATAAGCTCAGTAGCTGCTGATTGGTTGATGCACATAGATGCCTCCTGTGGTTGGCTCTCCCATGTGCATTGCTCTTTCTTCAACAACAAAAAACATCTAAAAAAAATGAAGCAAATTAGATAATAGAAGTAAATTGGAAAGTTGTTTAAAATCGTATTCTCTATCTGAATCATGAAATAAAAGATTTGGGTTTAGTGTCCCTTTAAGTATATCAGTTGTGATAACTGAGTATAATCCCTGCACCATTGGCGCCACATGCAAAACTGTAGAGGTCTCGTATGAAAACAAGCAAAAAGGATTGCGTCTGATGCTGCAATCGTGAGACCTAAAACTTCCATGCACATAGCCACTGAAGTGAATGATAAGAAACTGAAGGTTTAGACAAGCAGAAACCGATCTCAAATGTCTCTTTTCTGTTAGGGATAGTCATGGACACTAAATCTATCTGGAAATCTATTGAGCTAGCACCAAGATATTCTCCAAATAAGGAAACACTGCAATACCCTGCTCTCTGATTACAGATAGAAGGGCACCTAAAACTATTAGGAAAATTCTTGGTGCTGATGCAAGGCCAAACGGAAGAGCGACAAATTGGTAATGCTTGTTTAGAAAAGAGAAGTTCAGAAAACGTCAGTGATCTGGATGAATCTGATTGTGAAGGTAAGCGTCCTGTAAGTCTATTTTGGACATGAAGTGACCTTGCTGAACAATAGATTTGAATAAAAACCCCAATCCTTGTTCCTGATGTGGAACTGGGAAAAATTACCTCTGAAAGTTCTAGATCTGAAACACATTTCAGAAAGTCTTGAGCTTCTACTGTTTTTTTTGTTTTGTTACATGGGTAAGAAAGAATCTTCCCAAAGGAAGTCTTATTTTGAATCCTATTCGAAACCTCTAAGAAATTATATTCTGAATCCACTGATTTTGGACAGAGTCTGTCCAAACTCTCTGAAATAGCTTTAGTATGCCCCCTACCAGAAGTACTGGCTTGAGAGCCGCACCTTCATATAGGTTTAGGGGCAGGATTTGGTTTCTTATTCCAATTCTGAGATGGTCTCTAATTAGAGCCAGAGGCCTTAGGGGAAAGAGTGGTTTTCCGTTCTCTATTCTGACGAAAGGAACGAAAATGATTGTGAGCTTTGAATTTACCCTTAGATTTCTTGTCTTGGGACAGAAAAACTCCCTTACCCCCAGTAACAGTGGAGATAATAGAATCAAATTGTGTACCAAAATGATTTTTACCTTGAACAGAGAGAGATAATAATCAAGTTTTATAGACCATGTCAGCATTCCAAGATTTAAGACATACAGCTCTTCTAGATAGAATGGCTAAAGACATGGATTTGACATTGATCTTCCTAACATCAAATATAGCATCGGAAATAAAATGATTAGCATGTTGAAGTAAAACAATAATGTTAGATAATTCAGAATCTGAAGACAACTGCTGTGCTAAACTGTCTAACCAAAAAGTACAAGCAGCAGCAACATCAGACATAGATATAACAGGACTAAGAATATAGCCAGTATGTAAATATGCCTTTGTTGGATAAGATTCAAGCTTCCTATCTAAAGGATCCTTGGCTACAGCTAAAGGATACAATTTCTTAAACCTATAAGAGGGTTAAAAGAGGTACCAGGCTTAGATCATTCTTTAGCAATCACATTAGAGATAGCATCAGGAATAGGAAATACTTCAGGAGTAATAACAGTAGTCTTAAAAACAGAATTTAGACAATTACTAGCTTTATCATCAGGAGAGTTAGACTCCTCAATACCCAAAGTAAACAAAACTTACTTTGAGAACGAATATATTCTAACTTAAATAAAAAAGATTTGTCTATATCAGTTTTTGACATAGCATCCCCTGAATCAGAGGAAACCCCATCATTAGAAGTTACATCAGTATGCTGAAGGTCAGAACTTAATTCACTAAGTTTAGGAAAATGTTGCAAAAACCTTTACCATTTATATGAAGGCAAAATAGCAGTCATTGCCTTCTCTATAGCTGTAGCAATAAAATCTTACATTTCTGCAGTAATGCTATGTACATTTAGACTGAGATGGAATAACAGAGTGTGTATTTGTACTCATAGATATATTTAACAATTTGTTAAACAAGAGCCACATAATAGAGCTGAATAATTTAGGTCAGCTTAATTACAACATGCATACTTACTGTAGCTTTGTTAAATACCTGTTTAGGCAGCTCAAATCCTATGGTTACATCAGAGGTAGGTTCAGTTTGAGACATAATTGCAAAAAAACTAAATTAAAAAAATAAATTAATACTGCAAATTTATATCAATGCCTCTATATATGATATATATATATATATATATATATATATATATATATATATATATATATATATATATATATATATATATAAAAGGCTTGAGAGAATGGGAAACAGAGCAAAAAATATTATAAAAAAGAAAACTGATTCATAAAATGCTGCATGAAAGCTCTCTTAGGCCTAGATTTAGAGTTGGGCGGTAGCCGTCAAAACCAGCGTTAGAGGCTCCTAACGCTTGTTTTGGGCTACCGCTGGTATTTGGAGCCAGTCATTAAAGGGTCTAACGCTCACTTTTCAGCCGCGACTTTTCCATACCGCAGATCCCCCTACGCCATTTGCGTATCCTATCTTTTCAATGGGATCTTTCTAACACCGGTATTTAGAGTCTTGGCTGGAGTGAGAGTTAGAACTCTAACGTCAAAACTCCAGCCGCAGAAAAAAGTCAGTAGTTAAGAGCTCTCTGGGCTAACGCCGGTTCATAAAGCTCTTAACTACTGTGCTCTAAAGTACACTAACACCCATAAACTACCTATGTACCCCTAAACCGAGGTCCCCCCACATCGCCGCCACTCTATTAAAAATTTTTAACCCCTAATCTGCCGTCCGCACGCCGCAAGGTACGTTATACTTATGTACCCCTAATCTGCTGCCCCTAACACCGCCGACCCCTATATTATATTTATTAACACCTAATCTGCCCCCCTCAACATCGCCTCCACCTGTTGAAGAAGAATAGAGAGAGGGCGCCACAATAGCGTGATACCGTCTGGAATGCAGGTACAGATAAAAGAAAATTTTTATGCTTACCAGATGGTGTGGCACTGTATTGTAACCAGTGCAAGAGAGCAGGCTAGCACTTAACAGTGGCTAGTACACTGTGGGAGCCAGGCTCCAAAAGCACTTGTCCTAGTTGCAACTTGGTGTTTGTCTCCTGTTGTCTGAACTTGTCTGGACTTCAGGTGCTGCAAAGGAGTAATCTTTTGTGTGTTGTTCAGATGGTATGTATGAACCACAACACAGACAACTTCAGAAAATAATTTTTAATATTTTATGACGCGTTTCTCAACCTCCAAGGGTTGTTTCATCAGATAAAAAAGTGAATGTCATCATTAACAATTGTTGGCAATTTATACACATTTGTGTATCAAAAAAGGAAGTTGTCATCAAATATGTAATCCAATAGAAAGACATTTGTGTGCATTCAGCTGTGGAGCCAACACAGGATCCCAGCTGTTACAATTTGGATAATTAGACTAATTTGCAAGGTTGTATGTATGTGAGAATCTAAAATTTAACCCGTTAGTTGCAAAATGGGTGAAAAAATCTTGTCACTTTATATTTACTACCATTTGTTACATATGTAACCTCACTAAATTGTTTGTTGTAATAGATGTTATTCATTTGTATTTAAAAGATAATATATTTAGTTAAAATGTTGGCAGATAAAAAGTGTGTGTGTTAGAAGTAAAGTAATTCATAATAGAATTCTGATTGGGAGACAGAGTTTTAAACCTGTTGTTTATATTTAAGCATATAAAAAATGTTAAATCTTTGTAGTGAATAGAAAGTGTGTATGTATGAAGTAAAGTAGTTTATAATAAAAATCTAAATAGGAATCTGAATTTTGAACCTGTTGAACTCAATAAAATATTTTGATAGAAGGAACCTTCTAAATCTAGAAACTGTTTTTAAATTTTGGATGCCTATACACAAGATAAAATGTTCAGTGAATAGGAGTGTTTGGGTGTATGTGTACCCATGCACGCATAATTTTAGGAAAAAAGAAAAAAGAAAGAAAAAAGAAAAAAGAGAGAAGAAAGAACAAAGTCAAAAGACAAAAGAAAAAACACCCCCATTTGCCTTGTAAACTGTGTGTGTGTGCTAGTGTATATACATATTGTGTATGTGTGTGTGTACAATATGTGTGTGTATATGTGTTTATGCTAATATATAAACATATTGTGTATGTGTGTGTATACAATGTATGTGTGTATGTGTGTGAGTTTATATATGTACATATTGTACATGTATGTATATATATATACATATTGTGCATGTATGTGTGTACATCATGTGTGTATGTGTGTGTGTGTGTAAATGTGTACAAGTGTGAATGTGTATGCATAAGAGAGCGTACACACATAAAACAAATGTGAGTGTGTGTGTGTGTGTACACTTGTATGTAATGAATTATGCAATATTGGAAATCGGTATTTAGTCTCACTTCCTTCACCTCATGTGAGGACAATAGTAATGCCAATTGGGAGAGTTGTTTTAACCTATTTGTCAATAGTGCCTCTGACTTGTGGATGTAATAAGATGTCATGAAAGGACAATAGTGATGCCATTTTGGAGTGTTGTTTTAACCAATTTGCCTATAGTGTATCTGACTTATGGATGTTGTGGAATGTATTTGTGTTTTGTATCAGACAAAATAGTAGCTGTAAATGTCTATCAATTGAAGGCTGCTAAATCCAGGTTGGCATTTAACCCTTGGGGGTAAAGGGTCTTCAGTCGATAGATCCAGTATGTTTCACGCTGTCTGAGTCTAGTAAGTCTGTTGTAGTCAGGACTCTTTGGAATAAAATCAATCGGAATGTATGTAAAAATGTATGGATTTCCATTGTGTTTAGTTAAACAGTGATTTGGTATACTATGTTTAATTTTGTTTTTTCTACAGTTTTTACAGTTACGGTGATGTTCACCCCATCTGTTTCTCAGTTTCCTGGAGGTGCGGCCTACATATTGGAGGCCGCATATACACTCCATAAGATAGACAGTGAAAGTTGAGTTACAATTGAAAAAAATAGGAATTTGGAAGCACTCGCCAGTGATAGTCGATTTAAAGTTTTTAATTCCCGATTTAATAATTTTACAAGAGCCACATCCTGTTTTGCCACATTTGTAAATACCCCGAAGGCCAAATAATCCCTTGTTTTGATTAGGGTTATGTGGTGTTCTATTGGAAGGTTTGTGTTTCACTTTTTTGCTGGGAGCTAGCTGGTTTCTGAGTGTAGGCGCTCTTCTGTATATGATTTTTGGTGTTTCTTTTACTAGGTTTTTGAGAATGGGGTCCCTTTGTATTATATACCAATATTTTTTTATTATGTGTTGTATTTTGTGAAAATCAGAATTAAATTGTGTTATAAAAAAGGTTTCTTTCTCACTGAAAGGTGTATCTGTTTTGTTGATTTTTTTATCTACTAGGATATCCTCCCTGTTAAGATTCCTCGCTCTTTCAAGGGCCCTGTCTAGTAGAATGGGGGGGTATTCTTTTTCAATGAACCTATTGTATAATACTTGACTTTGTTGTAAGAACGTGTTGTAATCACTGCAATTGCGCCTCATCCTACGAAATTGACTATAGGGTACATTGTGTATCCAATTCCTGTGATGGTTGCTGTGATAATTTAGGAAACTATTGCTGTCGACATCTTTGAAATATGTCTTAGATGTAATATTATTTTCTTCTAAACTGAGGATGAGATCTAAATATTCAATGTTTTGTGTCTGAATGTTGGCCGTGAATTTAAGGCCCATGTTATTACAATTGAGATGTTCAATGAAGTTGTTGGCTAATGATAGATCTCCTTCCCATAAGAATATTAGATCATCTATATAACGGCCATAGAAGACCAGGTTCGCCCCAAAGTCCGCCGAGTAGATGTATTTTTCGTCAAAGAAACCCATAAATAGGTTCGCAAAACTGGGGGCGAACCTGGTCCCCATGGCCGTTCCTTTGATCTGTAGGTAAAAATTGTCTTGGTATATGAAATAATTATGCTGTAAAATAAACAAAATGCTCTCTAAAATATAATCACATTGTGTCCTAGGCAGATAAATATCCTTGTGGAGATAGTGTGAAATGGCTAATAAACCTAAATCGTGCGAAATGTTCGAATATAAGGAGCTAACATCACAAGTAATCCATGATAGATTTCTATTGTTAATATTGATTTTTTGTAAATGTTGTAATAAATGAGTGCTGTCTTTGATGTATGATGGTAAAGTGACTACATGTTTTTGCAGGAATTTGTCTATGAAAAATGATAAATTGTAAGTTAAGTTCCCAATTCCAGCAATTATTGGGCGTCCAGGGGGATTATTTTTGTTTTTGTGGATTTTGGGTAGATGGTAATAATGGGCAATGCTTGGATTTTGTATTTTTAGGAAATCTCTTTCATTTTTATTCAAAATTTTGGAACTGAACCCTTTTTCTATCAAATCTGTGTAAGATTTAAGAAATTTGTCGGTGGGATCTCCTTGTAACATTTGATAATATTCTTGGTCACCTAGGATCCTGTCTGCTTCCCTGATATAATCTGCCAGATCCTGGATAACTATTCCGCCGCCTTTGTCGGCGTCGCGGATAATAATATGGGGGTTGTTTTTAAGACTGGAGATGGCCTTTTGTTGGCTCATAAAGCAATAATTTCTTTTTTTGTTCTTAGTTTTCAATAGATTGTCAAAATCTTCTAAAACCATGCTGTGAAATAAATCTATATGGTCCTTTCCTATGTTGGTGGGATTGAAATTAGATTTATTTTTTACATCAGTATGTATGTATCCATCGAAGAGATGGTTGGTGAGATCATTAGTTTCAGAATATAGACAAACTAGGTTATTATTTGATGGCATGGAGTCTGTCAAAATGGTTTGGGTCGTTGGGGAATTGATATGGTTAGCTTTAAGTTTTTTGTTTGCAAAATATTTTTGTAAACTAAGTTTCCGTGTGAAATTGTTTAAATCCACAAAGATGTCAAACATTTTAGGGGTGTTTTGTGGGCAAAAGGAAAGCCCTCGTTTTAAGACTCTTTTTTCTGGGATGGATAGTTGGTGAGTGGAAAGATTGAAGATTCCCTGATCTAGTCCGGATAGTTCCTTTTTCTTGGCGGCAAGGGCTCTGCCTCTAGAACCTCGTTTTCTGTAGTGTGTGGTCTTTTGCCTGCTCTTATATGTGGACTTTCGGTTCTTGTGGAAGAGGCTATCCCTAAAAAAGGAGATGGACCACGACTGGTGCTGGGACTTTCTGTGTCTGATATAGATTCTCTGTGTTCAGTAGACAGTAATCTGAATCTGTTGGGATGTTCGAATCTATTAGGATGTTCGAAATTGTCTGGGTGTGTAATGTGGTGTGTATTGTTGTGATGAGAATTGATGTCAGTGTTAGTGGATGTAAATGTTGGTTCTCTAAATGAATGTGTATTAGGTGTGACATATTCTGGATGTTGGTAATGGTAACTATTGTTTTGTCTCCCATAGTGGGGGTCTTTGTTCCAGGACACATGTCCTCCTGACTGTTGGTTATGTTGTGGCTGAAATGACTTATTGTGATTATAATGGTGTACTTGTTTATAGTTGTGCTGTTGTGCTTGTGTGTGTTGGTATGAATGTTGTATTTGTGCTTGGTGGTTGTGATTGCTGTTGTGGTGAGTTGTATGATGATGTTGATTCCTGTAGGATCCGCCATTATAGTTGTGATAATGTTGTGATCTGTTGTGGTTCGTATTAGGATTGTGAGATGTTTTGTTGTGATGCCAGGAATTGGAGGTGTATGATTGTGAAGGGGTGTAGTTAGTGTTGTTATGAGTGAATGATGTCTTTAGTCTTCTGTTGCTATTAGTTCCCCTATGTTGGACCTTGGTCCATTCACTCTGGTTGTTAGAGTTATTGGCTATATGTTCTTGTGTGTCATTCTTGCGATTGTATGTGTATACACAATCGTTAGTGTAGTCTTCGTGGTCTCTCTGCAATTTCTTATTTTTGTTAGAGACTAAATTTTCCTGATATCTGTCAGTTCTCTCGCTAATGTCCTTGTTAATTTTGTTATATTCTGGATTTTGTTGGTAAACTTTTAAATCTGTTTGAATCTTTTCTATATTTACACTACACTGGTTATAAAGTTGTCTCCTATGGTCTATTAAAATTTTAATTAGGTTAAAAGAACATTCATCTAATGCTTCATACCATCTTTTGATGATTGCTGCATCATCTTTGAATGAGCAATGTTTTAAAAGTCTTAGACCTCTAGGAATGTGTTTAATTTCCAAGTATTTTTCTAGTGTGGTCAAATCCCACCAGTGTCTATTTTCTTTGTTTATTTCTTCTTCTAGTAAATAGAAGAGGTCCCTCATGGGTTTAATTTCATGTGTATCTGATACGATTTCCACAATAGAAATATCCTTGGATAAATTGAAACCCATGCGTTTGGAATTCCTTTCTTCCTTGGATTGCATGTTAAATAAAGGTACACAGAACTATGTGAATGTGAAAGTTCTGTTACTAAAAATGGGTGTACACAACTAAACAATTGTGATAGTTCTTTCGATTTGATGAAGGGAATGGTGATGATGTAGAGTGATGTAGTAATGGACATTTATTGCATTTGACTAATCTGGGTTCTCCTCTAATGTGTGTGATATGTTAAAAAAAGTACTAAGGTAATGTGTGTAGTGTGTGTACTAGTGACTTGTCTGAATCATAACGAAATATCCCTCAAAGGCTATAAAATGATGTGTGGAAAAGACTAAATGAAATGGGTGTTTTTTTTTAAAAAAAAATGATAATTAACAGCTTTCGCCCTCTTAGATGTAATATCTAATTTTTATGATTGTGGAATGTAACAACAAATTATATATTGTGAGGAGGGGAAAGAAATTGACAATCTTCGGTATTAAGCATAAAGCATTATTTTGCTGTGTGTCAAAGTGATGGAGTTGGCGTGTTGAATCGTGAATCAATCTAAAAATGTGGAAAAAAAGTTGTAGACCCTGTGAAGAAAATCTGTATTTGATATTGGTGAAGAAATCCGGCAGATTTCCTGTTAGAACGGAGGTGGAAAAAGACAGTGTTCAATGTTATTTGTGGGCTTCTTTTTTTTGCTGTGTAATGGGGTGTAAGTGTAGGAGTTTTAGTGTCGAAGATCGGTCTCCCAAAAGACTGTGTGATTGGTTAGAGAAAGTCTTACGTGAGGGAGTGCGTCCTAGAACGTGTTGACGTTGCGCTAGTGGGAGCGTCTCAGCTCCTCGATAGTAGTGAGCAAAAATTGTCGAGGATAACGTGTAAAAAATAAATACTAAATGGTATACCGAATGTCAGCAAATGTAGTGTTCCTTCTTTGTGTAATACTAATCGTGGGTATGGTGGAGCGTCTCAGCTCCTCAATAGTAGTGAGCAAAAATTGTCGAGGATAACGTGTAAAAAATAAATGTTAAATGGTATACCAAATGTCAGCAAATGTAGTGTTCCTTCTTTATGTAATACTAATCGTGGGTATGGTGGGGAAATTGCCAGTTTAGTTGACCTAGTGTTCAGTGGTTGTAAAAACGTGCAGGATGGTGTATGGCAGTGAGTGAATTGAGTGCAGTTTGTGTCGGATAGTGTTGCACTGGCTAAAGAAAGAAGTGGTGAAATTTTTTTTTATTTTTTTTTAAATAGTTTGTGAATGAAAGAATTTTGCTCTATACAACATTTGATCAATGATGGTATTGATAATGAGATGGTATATTATTTGTGAGACCTTAGATGTTAGTGAACCAGCTTGAATTTGCGTGTGTATTGTGAAACAGTATGGCAAAATAAACTGTCACTGATGACCGATAAAAAGTTATTTTAAAAAACCTTAAAATTAAATGACTGTTGATATTCTAAACACTGGTGGGTGTCAGCTGAATGTGTTTCAGAATCTCAAGCAGTTAAAACATAGTCAAATAAAATGTTTAAGATGTAAAAAACATACTATAATTTGCCTCAGTAAATAGAATAAAAAAACAATAGATATGTGCAAATATAAAAATATAACAATTACTTAGTCAGCTGCTTCTTTTGTGCTCTCAGAAGAAAGAAACAAGTAAAAATATCCCAATAGAGGGATATAAAAGAGCGCTGATCTTTAAAAAGAAAACAGTATAAAATTTAAAACCAAATATTATACTAATGATATAGTAGATCAAGTCTACCGTATAAGTCCTGTTTACTGTCCATATGCTGGTGGTAAATAGGGAAAGGAAAATGTCCTCTTGGATGGAATAGTAAATCAGGCAGCTCCTCTTGATCCCAGAGAGTGTGGAACAACTGTTGAAGAAGAATAGAGAGAGGGCGCCACAATAGCGTAATACCGTCTGGAATGCAGGTACAGATAAAAGAAAATTTTTATGCTTACCAGATGGTGTGGCACTGTATTGTAACCAGTGCAAGAGAGCAGGCTAGCACTTAACAGTGGCTAGTACACTGTGGGAGCCAGGCTCCAAAAACACTTGTCCTAGTTGCAACTTGGTGTTTGTCTCCTGTTGTCTGAACTTGTCTGGACTTCAGGTGCTGCAAAGGAGTAATCTTTTGTGTGTTGTTCAGATGGTATGTATGAACCACAACACAGACAACTTCAGAAAATAATTTTTAATATTTTATGACGCGTTTCTCAACCTCCAAGGGTTGTTTCATCAGATAAAAAAGTGAATGTCATCATTAACAATTGTTGGCAATTTATACACATTTGTGTATCAAAAAAGGAAGTTGTCATCAAATATGTAATCCAATAGAAAGACATTTGTGTGCATTCAGCTGTGGAGCCAACACAGGATCCCAGCTGTTACAATTTGGATAATTAGACTAATTTGCAAGGTTGTATGTATGTGAGAATCTAAAATGTAACCTGTTAGTTGCAAAATGGGTGAAAAAATCTTGTCACTTTATATTTACTACCATTTGTTACATATGTAACCTCACTAAATTGTTTGTTGTAATAGATGTTATTCATTTGTATTTAAAAGATAATATATTTAGTTAAAATGTTGGCAGATAAAAAGTGTGTGTGTTAGAAGTAAAGTAATTCATAATAGAATTCTGATTGGGAGACAGAGTTTTAAACCTGTTGTTTATATTTAAGCATATAAAAAATGTTAAATCTTTGTAGTGAATAGAAAGTGTGTATGTATGAAGTAAAGTAGTTTATAATAAAAATCTAAATAGGAATCTGAATTTTGAACCTGTTGAACTCAATAAAATATTTTGATAGAAGGAACCTTCTAAATCTAGAAACTGTTTTTACATTTTGGATGCCTATACACAAGATAAAATGTTCAGTGAATAGGAGTGTTTGGGTGTATGTGTACCCATGCACGCATAATTTTAGGAAAAAAGAAAGAAAAAAGAAAAAAGAGAGAAGAAAGAACAAAGTCAAAAGACAAAAGAAAAAAGAAAAAACACCCCCATTTGCCTTGTAAACTGTGTGTGTGTGCTAGTGTATATACATATTGTGTATGTGTGTGTGTACAATATGTGTGTGTATATGTGTTTATGCTAATATATAAACATATTGTGTATGTGTGTGTATACAATGTATGTGTGTATGTGTGTGAGTTTATATATGTACATATTGTACATGTATGTATATATATATACATATTGTGCATGTATGTGTGTACATCATGTGTGTATGTGTGTGTGTGTGTGTAAATGTGTACAAGTGTGAATGTGTATGCATAAGAGAGCGTACACACATAAAACAAATGTGAGTGTGTGTGTGTGTGTACACTTGTATGTAATGAATTATGCAATATTGGAAATCGGTATTTAGTCTCACTTCCTTCACCTCATGTGAGGACAATAGTAATGCCAATTGGGAGAGTTGTTTTAACCTATTTGTCAATAGTGCCTCTGACTTGTGGATGTAATAAGATGTCATGAAAGGACAATAGTGATGCCATTTTGGAGTGTTGTTTTAACCAATTTGCCTATAGTGTATCTGACTTATGGATGTTGTGGAATGTATTTGTGTTTTGTATCAGACAAAATAGTAGCTGTAAATGTCTATCAATTGAAGGCTGCTAAATCCAGGTTGGCATTTAACCCTTGGGGGTAAAGGGTCTTCAGTCGATAGATCCAGTATGTTTCACGCTGTCTGAGTCTAGTAAGTCTGTTGTAGTCAGGACTCTTTGGAATAAAATCAATCGGAATGTATGTAAAAATGTATGGATTTCCATTGTGTTTAGTTAAACAGTGATTTGGTATACTATGTTTAATTTTGTTTTTTCTACAGTTTTTACAGTTACGGTGATGTTCACCCCATCTGTTTCTCAGTTTCCTGGAGGTGCGGCCTACATATTGGAGGCCGCATATACACTCCATAAGATAGACAGTGAAAGTTGAGTTACAATTGAAAAAAATAGGAATTTGGAAGCACTCGCCAGTGATAGTCGATTTAAAGTTTTTAATTCCCGATTTAATAATTTTACAAGAGCCACATCCTGTTTTGCCACATTTGTAAATACCCCGAAGGCCAAATAATCCCTTGTTTTGATTAGGGTTATGTGGTGTTCTATTGGAAGGTTTGTGTTTCACTTTTTTGCTGGAAGCTAGCTGGTTTCTGAGTGTAGGCGCTCTTCTGTATATGATTTTTGGTGTTTCTTTTACTAGGTTTTTGAGAATGGGGTCCCTTTGTATTATATACCAATGTTTTTTTATTATGTGTTGTATTTTGTGAAAATCAGAATTAAATTGTGTTATAAAAAAGGTTTCTTTCTCACCGAAAGGTGTATCTGTTTTGTTGATTTTTTTATCTACTAGGATATCCTCCCTGTTAAGATTCCTCGCTCTTTCAAGGGCCCTGTCTAGTAGAATGGGGGGGTATTCTTTTTCAATGAACCTATTGTATAATACTTGACTTTGTTGTAAGAACGTGTTGTAATCACTGCAATTGCGCCTCATCCTACGAAATTGACTATAGGGTACATTGTGTATCCAATTCCTGTGATGGTTGCTGTGATAATTTAGGAAACTATTGCTGTCGACATCTTTGAAATATGTCTTAGATGTAATATTATTTTCTTCTAAACTGAGGATGAGATCTAAATATTCAATGTTTTGTGTCTGAATGTTGGCCGTGAATTTAAGGCCCATGTTATTACAATTGATATGTTCTATGAAGTTGTTGGCTAATGATAGATCTCCTTCCCATAAGAATATTAGATCATCTATATAACGGCCATAGAAGACCAGGTTCGCCCCAAAGTCCGCCGAGTAGATGTATTTTTCGTCAAAGAAACCCATAAATAGGTTCGCAAAACTGGGGGCGAACCTGGTCCCCATGGCCGTTCCTTTGATCTGTAGGTAAAAATTGTCTTGGTATATGAAATAATTATGCTGTAAAATAAACAAAATGCTCTCTAAAATATAATCACATTGTGTCCTAGGCAGATAAATATCCTTGTGGAGATAGTGTGAAATGGCTAATAAACCTAAATCGTGCGAAATGTTCGAATATAGGGAGCTAACATCACAAGTAATCCATGATAGATTTCTATTGTTAATATTGATTTTTTGTAAATGTTGTAATAAATGAGTGCTGTCTTTGATGTATGATGGTAAAGTGACTACATGTTTTTGCAGGAATTTGTCTATGAAAAATGATAAATTGTAAGTTAAGTTCCCAATTCCAGCAATTATTGGGCGTCCAGGGGGATTATTTTTGTTTATTAACCCCTAATCTGCCGACCGGACCGCGCCGCTATTATAATAAAGTTATTAACCCCTAATCCGCCTCACTCCCGCCTCTGTTCCGATCAGTCAATAGAATGCAAGCTCAATCTGATTGGCTGATCGGATCAGCCAATCGGATTGAACTTGATTCTGATTGGCTGATTCCATCAGCCAATCAGAATTTTCCTACCTTAATTCCGATTGGCTGATAGAATCCTATCAGCCAATCGGAATTCGAGGGACGCCATCTTGGATGACGTCCCTTAAAGGAACCGTCATTCGTCGGGAAGTCGTCGGAAGAAGAAGATGGGTCCGCGGTGGAGGTCTTCAAGATGGAGCCGGTCGTCATCGGATGAAGATAGAAGATGCCGCTTGGATCAAGATGGTTGCCGGTCCGGATCGCCTCTTCTTCCCGGATAGGATGAAGACTTTGGAGCCTCTTCTGGTCCTCTTCAGCCGCCGGATTATGGATCGCCAGCCCCCGCTTGGGCTTGGATGAAGATTTTGGAGCCAGGACGGATCGGTGTGATACCCAGCGAGGTGAAGATAAGGTAGGAAGATCTTCAGTGGCTTAGTGTTAGGTTTATTTAAGGGGGGTTTGGGTTAGATTAGGGGTATGTGGGTGGTGGGTTGTAATGTTGGAGGGGGGTATTGTATGGTTTTTTTTACAGGCAAAAGAGCTGAATTCTTTGGAGCATGCCCCGCAAAGGGCCCTTTTCAGGGCTGGTAAGGTAAAATAGCTTTGTACTTTTTTATTTTAGAATAGGGTAGGGCATTTTTTTATTTTGGGGGTCTTTGTTATTTTATTAGGGGGCTTAGAGTAGGTGTAATTAGTTTAAAATTGTTGTAATATTTTTCTAATGTTTGTAAATATTTTTTTATTTTTTGTAACTTAGTTCTTTTTTATTTTTTGTACTTTAGTTAGTTTATTTGATTGTATTTATTTGTAGGAATTGTATTTAATTTATTTATTGATAGTGTAGTGTTAGGTTTAATTGTAGGTAATTGTAGGTATTTTATTTAATTAATTTATTGATAGTGTAGTGTTAGGTTTAATTGTAACTTAGGTTAGGATTTATTTTACAGGTAATTTTGTAATTATTTTAACTAGGTAACTATTAAATAGTTATTAACTATTTAATAGCTATTGTACCTGGTTAAAATAATTACAAAGTTACCTGTAAAATAAATATAAATCCTAAAATAGCTACAATATAATTATAATTTATATTGTAGCTATATTAGGGTTTATTTTACAGGTAAGTATTTAGCTTTAAATAGGAATAATTTATTTAATAAGAGTTAATTTATTTCGTTAGATTAAAATTATATTTAATTTAGGGGGGTGTTAGGGTTAAGGTTAGACTTAGCTTTAGGGGTTAATAAATGTATTATAGTAGCGGTGAGCTCCGGTCAGCAGATTAGGGGTTAATACTTGAAGTTAGGTGTCGGTGATGTTAGGGAGGGCAGTTTAGGGGTTAATACTATTTATTATAGGGTTATTGAGGCGGGAGTGAGGCGGATTAGGGGTTAATACATTTATTATAGTAGCGCTCAGGTCCGGTCGGCAGATTAGGGGTTAATAAGTGTAGTTAGGTGGAGGCGACGTTGGGGGCAGCATATTAGGGGTTAATATATATAAAAAAGGGGTCGGCGGTGTTAGGGGCAGCAGATTAGGGGTACATAGGGATAATATAGGTGGCGGCGGTATACGGAGCGGCAGATTAGGGGTTAAAAATAATATGCAGGTGTCAGCAATAGCGGCAGATTAGGGGTTAATAAGTGTAAGGCTAGGGGTGTTTAGACTCGGGGTACATGTTAGGGTGTTAGGTGCAGACGTAGGAAGTGTTTCCCCATAGGATACAATGGGGCTGCGTTAAGAGCTGAATGCAGCTTTTTTGCAGGTGTTAGGTTTTTTTTCAGCTCAAACAGCCCCATTGTTTTCTATGGGGGAATCGTGCACGAGCACGTTTTTGAAGTTGGCCGCGTCCGTAAGCACCGCTGATATCTAGAGTTGCAGTGGCGTTAAATTATGCTCTATGCTCCCTTTTTGGAGCCTAACGCACTGAAAACCCTGCCATTCTGTGAACTCTAAATACCAGCGGTATTTAAAAGGTGCGGGGGGGAAAAAGCCAGCGTTAGCTACGCGGGTCGTTACCGACAAAACTCTAAATCTAGCCGTTAGTGTTTACTGAAAACACTGAATGAGCTGGGGGCAGAGCTTATAACTGCAATTTTGGCAGGAACATTTTGGCGCCAAAAAAATGGCACACAATGATGACACGTCACCCTGACATAAATAGAATCATCACATGCGCGACACTCTAAAAAGCAGAATTTTGATTGTATATACAAAAAAACAAAATGAACCAAAAACAGAATTTATGTTTACCTGATAAATTTCTTTCTCCAACGGTGTGTCCGGTCCACGGCGTCATCCTTACTTGTGGGATATTCTCTTCCCCAACAGGAAATGGCAAAGAGCCCAGCAAAGCTGGTCACATGATCCCTCCTAGGCTCCGCCTACCCCAGTCATTCGACCGACGTTAAGGAGGAATAATAGCATAGGAGAAACCATATGGTACCGTGGTGACTGTAGTTAAAGAAAATAAATTATCAGACCTGATTAAAAAACCAGGGCGGGCCGTGGACCGGACACACCGTTGGAGAAAGAAATTTATCAGGTAAACATAAATTCTGTTTTCTCCAACATAGGTGTGTCCGGTCCACGGCGTCATCCTTACTTGTGGGAACCAATACCAAAGCTTTAGGACACGGATGAAGGGAGGGAGCAAATCAGGTCACCTAAATGGAAGGCACCACGGCTTGCAAAACCTTTCTCCCAAAAATAGCCTCAGAAGAAGCAAAAGTATCAAACTTGTAAAATTTGGTAAAAGTGTGCAGTGAAGACCAAGTCGCTGCCCTACATATCTGATCAACAGAAGCCTCGTTCTTGAAGGCCCATGTGGAAGCCACAGCCCTAGTGGAATGGGCTGTGATTCTTTCGGGAGGCTGCCGTCCGGCAGTCTCGTAAGCCAATCTGATGATGCTTTTAATCCAAAAAGAGAGAGAGGTAGAAGTTGCTTTTTGACCTCTCCTTTTACCTGAATAAACAACAAACAAGGAAGATGTTTGTCTAAAATCCTTTGTAGCATCTAAATAGAATTTTAGAGCGCGAACAACATCCAAATTGTGCAACAAGCGTTCCTTCTTTGAAACTGGTTTCGGACACAGAGAAGGTACGATAATCTCCTGGTTAATGTTTTTGTTAGAAACAACTTTTGGAAGAAAACCAGGTTTAGTACGTAAAACCACCTTATCTGCATGGAACACCAGATAAGGAGGAGAACACTGCAGAGCAGATAATTCTGAAACTCTTCTAGCAGAAGAAATTGCAACTAAAAACAAAACTTTCCAAGATAATAACTTAATATCAACGGAATGTAAGGGTTCAAACGGAACCCCCTGAAGAACTGAAAGAACTAAATTGAGACTCCAAGGAGGAGTCAAAGGTTTGTAAACAGGCTTGATTCTAACCAGAGCCTGAACAAAGGCTTGAACATCTGGCACAGCTGCCAGTTTTTTGTGAAGTAACACCGACAAGGCAGAAATCTGTCCCTTCAGGGAACTTGCCGATAATCCTTTTTCCAATCCTTCTTGAAGGAAGGATAGAATCCTAGGAATCTTAACCTTGTCCCAAGGGAATCCTTTAGATTCACACCAACAGATATATTTTTTCCAAATTTTGTGGTAAATCTTTCTAGTTACAGGCTTTCTGGCCTGAACAAGAGTATCGATAACAGAATCTGAGAAACCTCGCTTCGATAAAATCAAGCGTTCAATCTCCAAGCAGTCAGCTGGAGTGAAACCAGATTCGGATGTTCGAACGGACCCTGAACAAGAAGGTCTCGTCTCAAAGGTAGCTTCCAAGGTGGAGCCGATGACATATTCACCAGATCTGCATACCAAGTCCTGCGTGGCCACGCAGGAGCTATCAAGATCACCGACGCCCTCTCCTGATTGATCCTGGCTACCAGCCTGGGGATGAGAGGAAACGGCGGGAACACATAAGCTAGTTTGAAGGTCCAAGGTGCTACTAGTGCATCCACTAGAGCCGCCTTGGGATCCCTGGATCTGGACCCGTAGCAAGGAACTTTGAAGTTCTGACGAGAGGCCATCAGATCCATGTCTGGAATGCCCCATAGTTGAGTGACTTGGGCCTCCACTGACTGAGCATGCACAGTTGTAATGGTCTTAGATGAATGCGCGCAAAAGGAACTATGTCCATTGCCGCTACCATCAACCCGATCACTTCCATGCACTGAGCTACGGAAGGAAGAGGAACGGACTGAAGTATCCGACAAGAGTCCAGAAGCTTTGTCTTTCTGGCCTCTGTTAGAAAAATCCTCATTTCTGAGGAGTCTATAATTGTTCCCAAGAAGGGAACCCTTGTTGACGGGGATAGAGAACTCTTTTCCACGTTCACTTTCCAGCCGTGAGATCTGAGAAAGGCCAGGACGATGTCCGTGTGAGCCTTTGCTCGAGGGAGGGACGACGCTTGAATCAGAATGTCGTCCAGGTAAGGTACTACTGCAATGCCCCTTGGTCTTAGCACCGCAAGAAGGGACCCTAGTACCTTTGTGAAAATCCTTGGAGCAGTGGCTAATCCGAAAGGAAGCGCCACAAACTGGTAATGTTTGTCCAGGAATGCAAACCTTAGGAACCGATGATGTTCCTTGTGGATAGGAATATGTAGATACGCATCCTTTAAATCCACCGTGGTCATGAATTGACCTTCCTGGATGGAAGGAAGGATAGTTCGAATGGTTTCCATCTTGAACGATGGGACCTTGAGAAATTTGTTTAAGATCTTGAGATCTAAGATTGGTCTGAACGTTCCCTCTTTTTTGGGAACTATGAACAGATTGGAGTAGAACCCCATCCCTTGTTCTCTTAATGGAACAGGATGAATCACTCCCATTTTTAACAGGTCTTCTACACAATGTAAGAACGCCTGTCTTTTTATGTGGTCTGAAGACAACTGAGACCTGTGGAACCTCCCCCTTGGGGGAAGTCCCTTGAATTCCAGAAGATAACCCTGGGAGACTATTTCTAGCGCCCAAGGATCCAGAACATCTCTTGCCCAAGCCTGAGCGAAGAGAGAGAGTCTGCCCCCCACCAGATCCGGTCCCGGATCGGGGGCCAATATTTCATGCTGTCTTGGTAGCAGTGACAGGTTTCTTGGCCTGCTTTCCCTTGTTCCAGCCTTGCATTGGTCTCCAAGCTGGCTTGGCTTGAGAAGTATTACCCTCTTGCTTAGAGGACGTAGCACTTTGGGCTGGTCCGTTTTTACGAAAGGGACGAAAATTAGGTCTATTTTTTGCCTTGAAAGGCCTATCCTGAGGAAGGGCGTGGCCCTTACCCCCAGTGATATCAGAGATAATCTCTTTCAAGTCAGGGCCAAACAGCGTTTTCCCCTTGAAAGGAATGTTTAGTAACTTGTTCTTGGAAGACGCATCAGCCGACCAAGATTTCAACCAAAGCGCTCTGCGCGCCACAATAGCAAACCCAGAATTCTTAGCCGCTAACCTAGCCACTTGCAAAGTGGCGTCTAGAGTGAAAGAATTAGCCAATTTGAGAGCATTGATTCTGTCCATAATCTCCTCATAAGGAGGAGAATCACTATCGAGCACCTTAATCAGTTCATCAAACCAGAAATATGCAGCTGTAGTGACAGGGACAATGCATGAAATGGGTTGTAGAAGGTAACCCTGCTGAACAAACATCTTTTTAAGCAAACCTTCTAATTTTTTATCCATAGGATCTTTGAAAGCACAACTATCCTCTATGGGTATAGTGGTGCGTTTGTTTAAAGTAGAAACCGCTCCCTCGACCTTGGGGACTGACTGCCATAAGTCCTTTCTGGGGTCGACCATAGGAAACAATTTTTTAAATATGGGGGGAGGGACGAAAGGAATACCGGGCCTTTCCCATTCTTTATTAACAATGTCCGCCACCCGCTTGGGTATAGGAAAAGCTTCTGGGAGCCCCGGCACCTCTAGGAACTTGTCCATTTTACATAGTTTCTCTGGAATGACCAACTTTTCACAATCATCCAGAGTGGATAATACCTCCTTAAGCAAAATGCGGAGATGTTCCAACTTAAATTTAAATGTAATCACATCAGATTCAGCCTGATGAGAAATGTTCCCTGAATCAGTAATTTCTCCCTCAGACAAAACCTCCCTGGCCCCCTCAAATTGGATTAGGGGCCCTTCAGAGATATTAATATCAGCGTCGTCATGCTCTTCAGTAACTAAAACAGAGCAGCCACGCTTACGCTGACAAGGGTTCATTTTGGCTAAAATGTTTTTGACAGAATTATCCATTACAGCCGTTAATTGTTGCATAGTAAGGAGTATTGGCGCGCTAGATGTACTAGGGGCCTCCTGAGTGGGCAAGACTCGTGTAGACGAAGGAGGGAATGATGCAGTACCATGCTTACTCCCCTCACTTGAGGAATCATCTTGGGCATCATTGTCATTATCACATAAATCACATTTATTTAAATGAATAGGAATTCTGGCTTCCCCACATTCAGAACACAGTCTATCTGGTAGTTCAGACATGTTAAACAGGCATAAACTTGATAAGAAAGTACAAAAAACGTTTTAAAATAAAACCGTTACTGTCACTTTAAATTTTAAACTGAACACACTTTGTTACTGCAATTGCGAAAAAACATGAAGGAATTGTTCAAAAATCACCAAATTTTCACCACAGTGTCTTAAAGCCTTAAAAATATTGCACACCAAATTTGGAAGCTTTAACTCTTAAAATAACGGAACCGGAGCCGTTATAAGCTTTAACCCCTTTACAGTCCCTGGTATCTGCTTTGCTGAGACCCAACCAAGCCCAAAGGGGAATACGATACCAAATGACGCCTTCAGAAAGTCTTTTCTAAGTATCAGAGCTCCTCTCACATGCGACTGCATGCCATGCCTCTCAAAAACAAGTGCGCCACACCGGCGCGAAAATGAGACTCTGCTTATGCTTTGGGAAAGCCCCTAAGAAATAAGGTGTCTAATACAGTGCCTGCCGATATTATTATATCAAAATACCCAGATAAAATGATTCCTCAAGGCTAAATATGTGCTAATAATGAATCGATTTAGCCCAGAAAAGTCTACAGTCTAAATAAGCCCTTGTAAAGCCCTTATTTACGATCGTAATAAATATGGCTTACCGGATCCCATAGGGAAAATGACAGCTTCCAGCATTACATCGTCTTGTTAGAATGTGTCATACCTCAAGCAGCAAGAGACTGCACACTGTTCCCCCAACTGAAGTTAATTGCTCTCAACAGTCCTGTGTGGAACAGCCATGGATTTTAGTTACGGTTGCTAAAATCATTTTCCTCATACAAACAGAAATCTTCATCTCTTTTCTGTTTCTGAGTAAATAGTACATACCAGCACTATTTCAAAATAACAAACTCTTGATTGAATAATAAAAAACTACAGTTAAACACTAAAAAACTCTAAGCCATCTCCGTGGAGATGTTGCCTGTACAACGGCAAAGAGAATGACTGGGGTAGGCGGAGCCTAGGAGGGATCATGTGACCAGCTTTGCTGGGCTCTTTGCCATTTCCTGTTGGGGAAGAGAATATCCCACAAGTAAGGATGACGCCGTGGACCGGACACACCTATGTTGGAGAAATAAAGCCTAATGGATACTTCTATTATAGCTGCATAAAAAGGAAATTTATGCTTACCTGATAAATTGATTTCTTCTACGATACGACGAGTCCAAGGATTTCATCCTTACTTGTGGGATATTAACCTCCTGCTAACAGGAAGTGGCAAAGAGCACCACAGCAGAGCTGTATATATAGCTCCTCCCCTCCACCTCCAGTCATTCGACCAAAGGGTTTAGGAAGAGAAAGGAAAAGCTAAAAATGGCAGAGGTGACTGAAGTTGTAAAAAATAAACAAAATATAATCTGTCTTAAAATGACAGGGAGGGTCGTGGACTCGTCGTATCGTAGAAGAAATCAATTTATCAGGTAAGCATAAATATCCTTTTCTTCTACAAGATACGACGAGTCCACGGATTTCATCCTTACTTGTGGGATACAATACCAAAGCTACAGGACACGGATGAAAGGGAGGGACAAGACAGAGACCTAAACGGAAGGAACCACTGCTTGAAGAACTTTTCTCCCAAAAACAGCCTCAGAAGAAGCAAAAGTATGAAGAGAAGACCAAGTCGCAGCCTTACAAATCTGTTCAACAGATGCATCGTTTTTAAAAGCCCATGTGGAAGCCACAGCCCTAGTAGAATGAGACGTAATTCTTTCAGGAGGCTGCTGTCCAGCAGTCTCATATGCCAGGCGGATGATACTCCTCAGCCAAAAAGAAAGAGGTAACCGTAGCTTTCTGACCCCTACGCTTTCCAGAATAAACAATGAATAAAGAAGATGATTGACGGAAAACAAAATTTATGCTTACCTGATAAATTTATTTCTCTTGTGGTGTATCCAGTCCACGGGTTCATCCATTACTTGTGGGATATTCTCCTTCCCAACAGGAAGTTGCAAGAGAACACCCACAGCAGAGCTGTCTATATAGCTCCTCCCCTAACTGCCACCCCCAGTCATTCGACCGAAGACAAGCAAGAAAAAAGGAGAAACTATAGGGTGCAGTGGTGACTGTAGATTAAAATAAAAAACACCAGCAAAACCATTCTCTCCTCCATGTATAAATAATTTAAATAAAGATGTCCAAATTACTGCAGATGAGCGATTTTAAGTATCAACATTCACTTACGCCAATAGGTTTAAACCTCTTTAAACTATTGAGAGATCTGACCCCTACACGTTTCCTAAAAAGCCTCCTTATTATATGTAAAACCCAATCCTCATTCTATATACTTTCCTACATCCACGGAACAAATTCTAAGTAAACCTCACATTTTTAACATGTGACTTATTCATACAAATTTCTATATTTGTGATATGGACATATATAGCTTTTAGAGAATTTTTAGAGAATGGAGAACTTTTAATAACTCTAAATGCTCTTGAAGAGATCTTTTACATTTTTTACATATTTTACGATTTTTTATGATATTTTAAAGTTCTAAATTCCTAGGTATTTGTGGAATTCGTACCGATCATAGCACATGCAATAATCAGCATCTACACATATACGTTAAGGCTGTTTTATATATATATGCATTAAAGAATTAAAAACTGGCTTATATAGACACAATTAGGACAACGATGGACCCCTAACCCATTATATAGTCATGCAGGCCATATAGAAAAGGTCCAGACAAAACTAAGGTTCCTAATTAGATAAACATCCGGCAATAGTACAACCGGATAAGAATAAATACACACTTCCGGTAAAAGCGAAACCGGAAGTAGCAAGAGCGAAACCGGAAGTAGCGAAACCGGATGTCAAGCTACAGATAAAAGAACCGGAAGGGATAGTAAGTTAAACACCCCGGAAGTAGGGATATCAAAAATAAGATACACCGCCTGATATACATTACATTAGCAAGATAAGAGATGCCCTCAAATAATAACACATACGATATAAACAATAACACATATGAAGTGAATCAAATACAGATATCTTTTAAAACATAAGAGACAACAAAAAAACACAAAAAAGAAAATAAGGAATGTTGAACATCCTGAGTCAAGGCAAATAAATGTTTGAATACATATGTTTAGAACTTTATAAAAAAGTGCCCAACCATAGCTTAGAGTGTCACAGAAAATAAGACTTACTTACCCCAGGACACTCATCTACATGTTGTAGAAAGCCAAACCAGTGCTGAAACGAAAATCAGCAGAGGTAATGGTATATATATAAGAGTATATCGTCGATCTGAAAAGGGAGGTAAGAGATGAATCTCTACGACCGATAACAGAGAACCTATGAAATAGACCCCGTAGAAGGAGATCATTGCATTCAAATAGGTAATACTCTCCTCACATCCCTCTGACATTCACTGCACGCTGAGAGGAAAACCGGGCTCCAACCTGCTGCGGAGCGCATATCAACGTAGAATCTAGCACAAACTTACTTCACCACCTCCATAGGAGGCAAAGCGCTCACTATATCACACAATTAAAATAAAAAACACCTTAAAATGACAGGGCGGGCCGTGGACTGGATACACCACAAGAGAAATAAATTTATCAGGTAAGCATAAATTTTGTTTTCTCTTGTAAAGGTGTATCCAGTCCACTGGTACATCCATTACTTGTGGGATACCAATACCAAAGCTATAGGACACGGATGAAGGGAGGGACAAGGCAGGAACTTAAACGGAAGGCCCCACTTCCTGTAAGACCTTTCTCCCAAAAATAGCCTCCGAGGAAGCAAAAGTATTGAATTTGTAGAATTTAGAAAAGGTATGAAGCGAAGACCAAGTCGCGGCCTTACAAATCTGTTCAACAGAGGCCTCATGCTTAAAGGCCCATGTGGAAGCTACTGCTCTAGTAGAATGAGCTGTAATTCTTTCAGGAGGCTGCTGGCCAGCAGTCTCATAAGCTAAGCGGATTATGCTTCTTAGCCAAAAAGAAAGAGAAGTTGCCGAAACCTTTTGGCCTCTCCTCTGTCCAGAGTAGATAACAAACAAAGCAGATGTTTGACGAAAATCCTTCGTAGCTTGTAAATAAAACTTTAAAGCATGAACCACATCAAGATTGTGTAATAGACGTTCCTTCTTTGAAGAAGGATTAGGACATAGTGAAGGAACAGCAATCTCCTGATTGATATTCTTATTAGATACCACCTTAGGAAGAAACCCAGGTTTGGTACGTAAAACTACCTTATCTGTATGGAAAATCAGATAAGGGGAATCACACTGTAAAGCAGATAACTCCGAAACTCTTCGAGCCGAGGAGATAGCTATTAAAAACAGAACTTTCAGAGATAAAAGTTTAATATCTATGGAATGCAAAGGTTCAAACGGAACCCCTTGAAGAACTTTAAGAACTAAATTTAAACTCCATGGCGGAGCGACAGGTTTAAACACAGGCTTAATTCTAACTAAAGCCTGACAAAACGCCTGAACGTCTGGAACATCATCCAGACGTTTGTGCAAAAGAATAGACAGAGCAGAAATCTGTCCCTTTAAAGAACTAGCTGACAATCCCTTCTCCAATCCTTCTTGGAGAAAGGATAATATCCTAGGAATCCTGACCTTACTCCATGAGTAACCCTTGGATTCACACCAATGAAGATATTTACACCATATCTTATGATAGATTTTCCTGGCGACAGGCTTTCGAGCCTGAATTAAGGTATCAATGACCGACTCGGAAAAACCACGCTTTGATAAAATCAAGTGTTCAATCTCCAAGCAGTCAGACGCAGAGAAATTAGATTTGGATGTTTGAAGGGACCTTGAAGTAGAAGGTCCTGCCTCAGCGGCAGAGTCCATGGTGGAAAGGATGACATGTCAACCAGATCTGCATACCAAGTCCTGCGTGGCCACCCAGGTGCTATTAAAACCACCGAAGCTCTCTCCTGCTTGATCTTGGCAATCAGACGAGGGAGCAGAGGAAATGGTGGAAACACATAAGCCAGGCTGAAGGACCAGGGCGCTGCTAGAGGATCTATCAGCACTGCCTGGGGATCCCTCGACCTGGACCCGTAACAAGGAAGCTTGGCGTTCTGACGAGACACCATGAGATCCAGTTCTGGTTTGCCCCATAGTTGAATCAGCTGGGCAAATACCTCCGGATGGAGCTCCCACTCCCCCGGATGAAAAGTTTGCTGACTTAGAAATTCCGCCTCCCAGTTCTCTACTCCTGGGATATGGATAGCTGAGAGATGGCAAGAGTGAACCTCTGCCCATAGAATTATCTTTGAAACCTCCAACATTGCCAGGGGGCTCCTTGTTCCCCCCTGATGGTTGATATAGGCTACAGTTGTGATGTTGTCTGACTAAAATCTGATGATTATCGCTCTTAGTTCCAGAATATTTATCGGAAGGAGGGCCTCCTCCTGAGTTCACGAACCCTGAGCCTTCAGGGAGTTCCAGACTGCGCCCCAGCCCAGAAGGCTGGCATCTGTCGTCACTATAGTCCATTCTGGCCTGCGGAAACTCATTCACCTGGACAGATGGAACCGAGATAGCAACCAGAGAAGAGAATCCCTAGTCTCTTGATCCAGATTTATCCGAGGAGACAAATCTGTGTAGTCCCCATTCCACTGATTGAGCATGCAAAGTTGCAGTGGTCTGAGATGTAGGCGGACAAACGGAGCTATGTCCATTGCCGCTACCATTAGGCCGATTACTTCCATACACTGAGCCACTGACGGCCGAGAAGTGAAATGAAGAGCACGGCAGGAAGTTAGAAGTTTGACAACCTGACCTCTGTCAGAAAAAATGTAATTTCTACTGAATCTATAAGAGTTCCTAGGAAGGAAACTCTTGCGAGAGGGGAGAGAGAACTCTTTTCTTCATTCACCTTCCACCCATGAGACCTCAGGAATGCCAGAACAATGTCCGTATGGGACTTGGCGATTTGAAAAGTCGACGCCTGTATCAGAATTTCATCTAGGTAAGGAGCCACCGCTATGTCTCGTGGCCTTAGAACCGCCAGAAGGGACCCTAGAACCTTCATAAAGATTCTTGGTGCCGTGGCTAACCCGAAGGGAAGAGCCACAAACTGGTAATGCCTGTCTAGGAAGGCGAACCTGAGGAACTGATGATGATCTCTGTGTATCGAAATGTGGAGATAAGTCCACGGAAGTCATATATTGACCCTCCTGGATCATAGGTAGGATGGTTCGAATAGTCTCCATCTTGAAGGATGGGACCCTGAGAAATTTGTTTAGGATCTTGAGAACCAAGATTGGTCTGAAAGTTCCCTTTTTTTTTGGGAACTATAAACAGATTTGAATAGAAACCCTGGCCCTGTTCCTCCCTTGGAACTGGGTGGATCACTCCCATAACCAGTATGTCTTGAACGCAACGTAAGAATGCCTCTCTCTTTATCTGGTTTGCAGATAATTGTGAAAGATGAAATCTCCCCTTTGGAGATGAAGCTTTGAAGTCCAGAAGATATCCCTGGGAAACAAACTCCAGAGCCCAGGGATCCTGGACGTCTCTTGCCCAAGCCTGGGCGAAGAGAGAAAGTCTGCCCCCAACTAGATCCGGTCCCGGATCGGGGGCTACTTCTTCATGCTGTCTTAGAGGCAGCAGCAGGCTTTTTGGCCTGCTTTCCCTTGTTCCAAGCCTGGTTAGGTCTCCAGACTGGTTTGGACTGGGCAAAATTTCCCTCTTGTTTTGCATTAGAGGAAGTTGAAGCTGCGCCACTCTTGAAGTTTTGAAAAGAACGAAAATTAGTCTGTTTGGTACTAAATTTGTTGGACCTATCCTGAGGAAGGGCGTGACCTTTTCCTCCAGTAATATCAGAAATGATCTCCTTCAGTCCAGGCCCGAATAGGGTCTGCCCTTTGAAGGGGATGTTGAGAAGCTTAGACTTTGAAGTAACGTCAGCTGACCAGGACTTAAGCCTTAGCGCCCTACGCGCCTGAATGGCAAAACCTGAATTCTTACCCGTTAGCTTGGTTAAATGAAAAACGGCGTCAGAAATAAAAGAATTAGCTAACTTAAGAGCTTTAATCCTGTCTAAAATATCATCCAACGGGGTCTCCACCTGTAGAGCCTCCTCAAGAGACTCGAACCAGAAAGCCGCTGCAGCAGTGACTGGGGCAATGCATGCAAGAGGCTGGAGAATAAAACCTTGCTGTATAAAGATTTTCTTAAGGAGACCCTCTAATTTTTTATCCATTGGATCTAGGAAAGCACAACTGTCCTCGACGGGGATAGTTGTACACTTAGCTAGGGTAGAGACTGCTCCCTCCACCTTAGGGACCGTTTGCCACGAGTCCCGTGTTGCGGCATCTATGGGAAACATCTTTTTAAAAGCAGGAGGGGGAGAGAACGGCACAATTCCTTAGTAATAATTTCCGAAAACCTCTTAGGGACTGGAAAAACATCAGTGTAAACAGGCACTGCAAAGTATTTGTCCATTTTACACAATTTCTCTGGGACTACAATGGGGTCACAGTCATCCAGAGTCGCTAAAACCTCCCTGAGCAACAAGCAGAGGTGTTCAAGATTAAATTTAAACGCTGTCATTTCAAAGTCAGACTGAAGTAACGTCTTCCCTGAATCAGAAATGTCACCCACAGATAGAAGCTCTCCTGCTTCGGCTTCTGCATATTGTGAGGGTATATCGGACATAGCTACTAAAGCGTCAGAAAGCTCTGTATTTGTTCTAGCCCCAGAGCTGTCTCGCTTTCCTTGTAACCCTGGCAGTTTGGACAATACCTCTGTGAGGGTATTAGTCATAACCGCCGCCATGTCTTGTAAGGTAAACGCATTGGACGCGCCAAATGTACTTGGCGTCACTTGAGCGGAAAATATAGGTTCTGACACGTGGGGAGAGCTAGGTGGTTTAACCTCCCTTTTGTCAGTCTGAGAATCCTCTGGTGATGTGATGGTTTTGGTTAGAAGTGTGTTAATTATTGGAATTGTAACTCTTTAGGAAATTAAACAGGAGATTAGTGATATAATTCAATGTGATGACAGGCAGCACAAGAGAACATAGAAGCGTAGTGTAGCACTTCACATTTGAGGCAAGATAAGAGAATTACTAGGAGCGGTGCTGAGCTACGGTGTAGCGTACCTGATGCTGCAGAGGCTTCGGTGCGAGTGCGACTTCCGGTCGCGGTAGAGAAAGTAGTTCCGGCCGACCCAAACCGGGAAGAGGAGCAATCCGGATAAGACTCTCAACGGAGAGTAGTAATTACAAAACAGAACTCCTAATCACTGTTTTAGAAAACAAGGTGAAAGTCCTAGGAGGAAATTTGCAGAGGTAACAACGTAGAAGTAGAACAATTAAGTAACAGAACAAACTTTAGCTTAGAATGAGCTTCACAAGTAAGCAACAAAATTTTCAGGCACTGATGATCAGCACCCAACCCCTTTAAATGGAGGTTCTCTATTCAGGGCGGGATGCACCTTAAAGGTGTATCACAGGTGATAAATCTTTAAATGCCATAATATGGTCTTTATAACTTACAGAAACATCAGTACATTTGGTACACATTCTAAGAGGGGGTTCCACAATGGCTTCTAAACATATTGAACAAGTTTCCTCTATGTCAGACATGTTTAACAGACTAGTAATGAAACCAGCAAGCTTGGAAAACACTTTAATAAATGTGAAATAGCAATTAAACAAAAACGGTACTGTGCATTTAAGAGAAAAAACTACCACATAAACTGCAAAACAGTGATAAAAAGTAGTACATTTTTACAGTGTGTATAAGGGACTAAAGCAGCATTGCACCCACTTGCAAATGGATGATTAACCCCTTAGGCCCCAAACCGGATTTGAACAACGTTAAAACCGTTAATAAACAGTCAAACTGCCCCAGCTCTGCTGTGGCTCCTACCTGCCCTTAAACACGATTTTTTGCAGAAATAAGCCCTCTATAGTGGTCCTTAGATGCCAGAGGACTCCTTTAGGAAAGCTGGATGTCTCAGTCTGAATATCTACTGCGCATTTAGAGTGTGGAAATAGGCCCCTCCCACCATGCACTCGATGTCAGAGGGCCTTAAAAAAGTACTCCTAGGAGTAATCTGAATAGCCATGTGGAAAAACATAATTTATGTAAGAACTTAGCTGATAAATTCATTTCTTTCATATTGGCAAGAGTCCATGAGCTAGTGACATATGGGATATACAATCCTACCAGGAGGGGCAAAGTTTCCCAAACCTCAAAATGCCTATAAATACACCCCTCACCACACCCACAATTCAGTTTAACGAATAGCCAAGCAGTGGGGTGATAAAGAAAGGAGTAGAAAGCATCAACAAAGGAAATTTGGAAATAATTGTGCTTCATACAAAAATATCATAGCCACAATAAAAAGGGTGGGCCTCATGGACTCTTGCCAATATGAAAGAAATGAATTTATCAGGTAAGTTCTTACATAAATTATGTTTTCTTTCATGTAATTGGCAAGAGTCCATGAGCTAGTGACATATGGGATATCAATACCCAAGATGTGGAGTCTTCCACTCAAGAGTCACTAGAGAGGGAGGGAATAAAATAAAAACAGCCATATACCGCTGAAAAAATTAATCCACAACCCCAAATAATAAGTTTATTTTCATTTTTGAAAGAAAAAAACTTAAATCAAAAGCAGAAGAATCAAACTGAAACAGCTGCCTGAAGAACTTTTCTACCAAAAACTGCTTCCGAAGAAGCAAATACATAAAAACGGTAGAATTTAGTAAATGTATGCAAAGAGGACCAAGTCGCTGCTTTGCCAATCTAATCAACTGAAGCTTCATTCTTAAAAACCCACGAAGTGAAGACTGAACTAGTAGAATGAGCTATAATTCTCTGAGGCGGGGCTTGACCTGACTCCAAATAAGCTTGAAGAATCAAAAGCTTTAACCAAGAGGCCAAGGAAATAGCAGAGGCCTTCTGACCTTTCCTAGGACCAGAAAATATAACAAATAGACTAGAAGTCTTCCTGAAATCTTAAGTAGTTTCAACATAATATTTCAAAGCTCTCACCACATCCAAAGAATGTAAGGATCTTTCCAAAGGATTCTTAGGATTAGGACACAAGGAAGGGACAACAAGTTCTCTACTAATGTTGTTAGAATTCACAACCTTAAGGAAAAATTCAAATGAAGTCCGCAAAACCGCCTTATCCTGATGAAAAGTCAGAAAAGGAGATTCACAAGAAAGAGCAGATAGCTCAGAAACTCTTCTAGCAGAAGAGATAGCCAAAAGGAACAACACTTTCCAAGAAAGTAGTTTAATGTCCAAAGAATGCATTGGGGGGTAGTTATCAAGCCGTCAACCTCAAATACGCTGCGTATTCCGCAGCGTATTTGTGGCGAGGCTGATACGCCTTAGTTATCAAAGGCTCGAGACCGGCAAAAGTAGAATTTTGTGACGTAAGCATCGATCCGCCGGACTCAGTCCGACACAGATCGATTCTTACGTCACTCCAGATGTTCCGCACACAAGTGCGGCACAATCTGACTACTTTTGCTAGTTATCAAAAAACTAGCAGGTACGCTCGGCACTTTTACGGCCCAGCGTACCTGGTTTTCAAAGCGCCAGCCTGGAGGCGGCGGATCCCATAGGAATCAATGGGAGTCTGACCATAGCGAAAGTACAAGTTCGCTGCTGACAGACATCCCATTGATTCCTATGGGATCTGTCTACACCTAACACCCTAACATGTACCCCGAGTCTAAACACCACTAATCTGACCCCCCCTACACCGCCGCAACTAAATAAAGTTATTACCCTCTAACCGCCGCTCCCGGAGCCCACCGCAAGCTACTCTATACATATTAACCCCTAAACCGCCGCTCCCGGAGCCCACCGCAAGCTACTCTATACATATTAACCCCTAAACCGCCGCTCCCTGAACCCGCCGCAACCTATATTAAATGTATTAACCCCTATCCTGCCCCCCCTACACCGTCGCCACCTATAATAAATTTATTAACCCCTATCCTGCCCCCCACTACGCCGCCGCCACTGTAATAAAATTATTAACCCCTAAACCTAACCCTAACGCCCCCTAACTTAAATATTAATTAAATAAATCTAAATAAATTAACTCTTATTAACTAAATGAATCCTATTTAAAACTAAATACTTACCTTTAAAATAAACCCTAATATAGCTACAATATAAATAATAATTATATTCTAGCTATCTTAGGATTTATTTTTATTTTACAGGTACCTTTCAATTTATTTTAACCAGGTACAATAGCTATTAAATAGTTATTAACTATTTAATAGCTACCTAGCTAAAATAAAGAGAAATGTACCTGTAAAATAAAAACTAACCTAAGTTACAATTACACCTAACACTACACTATACTTTAATAAATTATTCCTATTTAAAAATAAATACTTACCTGTAAAATAAACCCTAAGATAGCTACAATATAATTAATAATTACATTGTAGCTATCTTAGGATTTATATTTATTTTACAGGTAACTTTGTATTTATTTTAGCTAGTTAGAATAGTTATTAAATAGTTATTAACTATTTAATAACTACCTAGCTAAAAGAAATACAAAATTACCTGTAAAATAAATCCTAACTTAAGTTACAATTAAACCTAATACTACACTATCATTAAATTAACTAAATAAACTACCTACAAAGAACTACAATGAAATACAATTACCTAAACTAACTAAAGTACAAAAAATAAAAAAGCTAAGTTACAAAAAATAAAAAATTAAGTTACAAACATGTTAAAAATATTACAACAATTTTAAGCTACTTACACCTAATCTAAGCCCCCTAATAAAATAACAAACCCCCCCAAAATAAAAAAAATCCCTACCCTATTCTAAATTACATAAATTTCAAAGCTCTTTTACCTTACCAGCCCTTAAAAGGGCCATTTGTGGGGGCATGCCCCAAAAAGTTCAGCTCTTTTGCCTGTAAAAGAAAAATACAACCCCCCCCAACATTAAAACCCACCACCCACATACCCCTAATCTAACCCAAACCCCCCTTACAAAAACCTAACACTAATCCCCTGAAGATCATCCTACCTTGAGTCGTCTTCACTCAACCGAGCCACCGATGGAACTGAAGAGGACATCCGGAGCGGAAGAAGTTAATCCTCCAAGCGGCGCTGAAGAAATCTTCCATCCGATGAAGTCATCATCCAGGCGGCGCTGAAGAAGTCTTCGATCCGGCCGATGTCATCTTCAAAGAGGCGCTGAAGAGGTCTTCTATCCGGGCGAAGTCATCTTCCAAGCCGGGTCTTGAATCTTCCTTCCGCCGACGCGGAACCACCTTCTTCACCGACGGACTACGACGAATGACGGCTCCTTTAAGGGACGTCATCCAAGATGGCGTCCCCTCAATTCCGATTGGCTGATAGGATTCTATCAGCCAATCGGAATTAAGGTAGGAAAATCTGATTGGCTGATGGAATCAGCCAATCAGATTGAGCTTGCATTCTATTGGCTGTTCCGATCAGCCAATAGAATGCGAGCTCAATCTGATTGGCTGATTGGATCAGCCAATCGGATTGAACTTGAATCTGATTGGCTGATTCCATCAGCCAATCAGATTTTCCTACCTTAATTCCGATTGGCTGATAGAATCCTATCAGCCAATCGGAATTGAGGGGACGCCATCTTGGATGACGTCCCTTAAAGGAGCCGTCATTCGTCGTAGTCCGTCGGTGAAGAAGGTGGTTCCGCGTCGGCGGAAGGAAGATTCAAGACCCGGCTTGGAAGATGACTTCGCCCGGATAGAAGACCTCTTCAGCGCCTCTTTGAAGATGACATCGGCCGGATCGAAGACTTCTTCAGCGCCGCCTGGATGATGACTTCATCGGATGGAAGATTTCTTCAGCGCCGCTTGGAGGATTAACTTCTTCCGCTCCGGATATCCTCTTCAGTTCCATCGGTGGCTCGGTTGAGTGAAGACGACTCAAGGTAGGATGATCTTCAGGGGATTAGTGTTAGGTTTTTGTAAGGGGGGTTTGGGTTAGATTAGGGGTATGTGGGTGGTGGGTTTTAATGTTGGGGGGGGGGTTGTATTTTTCTTTTACAGGCAAAAGAGCTGTTTTCTTTGGGGCATGCCCCCACAAATGGCCCTTTTAAGGGCTGGTAAGGTAAAAGAGCTTTGAAATTTATGTAATTTAGAATAGGGTAGGGATTTTTTTTATTTTGGGGGGGTTTGTTATTTTATTAGGGGGCTTAGATTAGGTGTAAGTAGCTTAAAATTGTTGTAATATTTTTAACATGTTTGTAACTTAATTTTTTATTTTTTGTAACTTAGCTTTTTTTATTTTTTGTACTTTAGTTAGTTTATGTAATTGTATTTCATTGTAGTTCTTTGTAGGTAGTTTATTTAGTTAATTTAATGATAGTGTAGTATTAGGTTTAATTGTAACTTAAGTTAGGATTTATTTTACAGGTAATTTTGTATTTCTTTTAGCTAGGTAGTTATTAAATAGTTAATAACTATTTAATAACTATTCTAACTAGCTAAAATAAATACAAAGTTACCTGTAAAATAAATATAAATCCTAAAATAGCTATAATATAATTATTAATTACATTGTAGCTATCTTAGGGTTTATTTTACAGGTAAGTATTTAGTTTTAAATAGGAATAATTTATTAAAGTATAGTGTAGTGTTAGGTGTAATTGTAACTTAGGTTAGTTTTTATTTTACAGGTACATTTCTCTTTATTTTAGCTAGGTAAGCTATTAAATAGTTAATAACTATTTAATAGTTATTGTACATGGTTAAAATAAATTGAAAGGTAACTGTAAAATAAATATAAATCCTAAGATAGCTACAATATAATTATTATTTATATTGTAGCTATATTAGGGTTTATTTTATAAGTAAGTATTTAGTTTTAAATAGGATTCATTTAGTTAATAAGAGTTAATTTATTTAGATTTATTTAATTAATATTTAAGTTAGGGGGGCGTTATGGTTAGGGTTAGACTTAGGTTTAGGGGTTAATCATTTTATTACAGTGGCGGCGGCGTAGTGGGGGGCAGGATAGGGGTTAATAAATTTATTATAGGTTGCGGCGGGTTCATGGAGCGGCGGTTTAGGGGTTAAACTATTTATTTAGTTGCGGAGAGGTGCGGGATCAGCAGGATAGGGGTTAATAACTTTATTATAGAGGGCGGCGGTATAGGGGGGGCAGGATAGGGGTTACTGGGTATAATGTAGGTGGCGGCTGTGTCCGGGAGCGGCGGTTTAGGGGTTAATACATTTTTAATAGTTGCGGCGGGGTCTAGGAGCGGCGGTTTAGGGGTTAGTAACTTTATTTAGTTGCGGGGGGCTCCGGGGGCGCCGGTATAGGGGGTAGAACAGTGCAGTTTAGTGTGAGTGCTTAGTGACAGGCTAGCAATAAAGCTGGGAAAAAGCCGAAGGGCAGCGAGATCGGATGAGTGATAACTGTCACAGTCCGCTGCTCATCGCCCCACAGCTTTTTGACAGCTTTATTTGATAACTTAGGCGAACGTATTCAAGGTCCGCGGCGGCGAAGGTAGGCGAGCTTAGGCGGACGTATTGGGCCGGCGAAGCCAGAAAAGTAGACGGCTTGATAACTAGCCCCCAAAGGCTCAAATGGAGGAGCCTGTAAAGCCTTCAGAACCAAATTAAGACTCCAAGGAGGAGAAATTGATTTAATGACAGGCTTAATACAAACTAAAGCCTGTACAAAACAGTATATATCAGGAAGTATAGCAATCTTTCTGTGAAATAAAACAAAAAGAGCAGAGATTTGTCCTTTCAAGGAACTTGCAAACAAACCCTTATCCAAACCATCCTGAAAAAACTGTAAAAATTCTAGAAATTCTAAAAGAATGCCAGGAGAATTCATGAGAAGAACACCATGAAATGTAAGTCTTTCAAACTCTATAATAAATCTTCCTAGAGACTGATTTACGAGCTTGTAACATAGTATCAATCACTGAGTCAGAGAAACCTCTATGACTTAGTACTAAGCATTCAATTTCCATACCTTCAAATGTAATGATTTGAGATCCTGATGGAAAAATAGACCTTGAGATAGTAGGTCTGGCTGTAACGGAAGTGGCCAAGGCGGGCAACTGGACATCTGAACCAGATCCGCATACCAAACCCTGTGTGGCCATGCTGGCACTACCAGCAACACAAATGATTGTTCCATGATAATTTTGGAAAACACTCATGGAAGGAGATCTAACGGCGGGAAGATATAAGCAGGATGATAACACCAAGGAAGTGTCAGCGCATCCACTGCTTCCGCCTGAACATCCCTGGACCTGGACAGGTATCTGGGAAGTTTTCTTGTTTAGATGAGAGGCCATGAGATCTACCTCTAGAGGACCCCACATCCGTTCAATCTGAGAAAAAAACATCTGGATGGAGAAACCACTCCCCTGGATGTAAAGTCTAGCGGTTGAGATAATCCGCTTCCCAATAGTCTACACCTGGGATATGCACCGCAGAGATTAGACAGGAGCTGGATTCCGCCCAAACAGGTATTCGAGATACTTCTTTCATAGATTGGGGACTGTGAGTCCCACCCTGATGATTGACATATGCCACTGTTGTGATAATGTCTGTCTGAAAACAAATGAACGGTTCTCTCTTTAACAGAGGCCAAAACTGAAGAGCTCTGAGAATTGCACAGAGTTCTAAAATATGTATTGGAAATCTCGCCTCTTGAGATTTCCAAACCCCTTGTGTTGTCAGAGATCCTCAAACAGCTCCCCAACCTGAAAAACTCGCATCTGTTGTGATCACAGTCCAGGTTGGCCAAACAAAAGAAGCCCCTTGAACTAAATGATGGTGATCTATCCACCATGTCAGAGAGTGTCGTACATTGGGATTTAAGGATATTAAATTGAGATATATTTGAATAATCCCTGCACCATTGATTCACAATACAAAGCTGAAGAGGTCTCATGTGAAAATGAGCAAAGGGGATAGCGTCCGATGCTGCAGTCATGAGACCTAAAACTTCCATGCACATAGCCACTGAAGGGAATGACTGAGACTGAAGGTGCCGGCAGGCTGCAACCAATTTTAAACGTCTCTTGTCTGGTGGAGACAGAGTCATGGACACTGAATCTATCTGGAAGCCTAAAAAGGTGACCTTTGTCTGAGGAATCAAGAAACTTTTAGGTAAATTGATCCTCCAACCATGTTTCCGAAAAAACAATTCTAGTTGTTCGTGTGAGATTCTGCAGTACGTAAAGTTAGTTCGTGTGAGATTCTGCAGTACGTAAAGATGGAGCTAGTACCAAGATATCTTCCAAATAAGGAAACACCGCAATACCCTGTTCTCTGAATACAGAGAGTAGGACACCTAGAACCTTTGAAAAAGATTCTTGGAGCGGTTGCTAAGCCAAATGGAAGAGCAACAAATTGGTAATGCTTGTCTAGAAAAAAGAATCTCAGAAACTGAAAATGTTCTGGATGAATCGGAATATGAAGGTATGCATCCTGCAAGTCTATTGTAGACATATAATGTCCTCGCTGAACAAAAGGCAGAATAGTCCTTATAGTCACCATCTTGAAAATTGGTACTCTAACATAACGATTCAAAATTTTCAGATCCAGAACTGGTCTGAATAAATTTTCCTTCTTTGGGACAATGAATAGATTTGAATAAAACCCCAAACCTTGTTCCAGAAGAGGAACTGGCATGATTACCCCTGAAGACTCCAGGTCTGAAACACACTTCAGGAAAGCCTGAGCTTTTACTGGATTTTACTGGGATATGTGAGAGAAAAAATCTTCTCACAGGAGGTCTTACTCTGAATCCTATTCGATACCCTTGAGAGACAATGCTCTGAATCCATTAATTTTGAACAGATTTTATCCAAATATCCTTGAAAAACCTTAATCTGCCCCCTACCAGCGGAGCTGGAATGAGGGCCGCACCTTAATGTGGACTTAGGGGCTGACTTTGGTTTCCTAAAAGGCTTGGATTTATTCCAATTTGAGGAAGGTTTCCAATTGGAGGCAGATTCCTTGGGGGGAGCCTTAGATTTACCCTTAGGTTTTTATATCCTGAGGCAGAAAAACTCCTTTACCCCCAGTAACAGTTGAAATAATAGAATCCAACTGAGAACGAAATAAATGATTACCTTGGAAAGAAAGAGATAGTAATCTAGATTAGATGACATATCAGCATTCCAAGATTTAAGCCACAAAGCTCTTCTAGCTAATATAGCTAAAGACATGGATCTAACATCACAAATAAAATGATTATCATGTTGCAGTAAGCAAATAATGCTAGATACGTCAGAATCCAATTCTTGTTGCGCTAAATTCTCCAACCAGAAAGTTGATGCAGCCGCAACATCAGCCAAAGAAATTGCAGGTCTGAAAAGATGACCTGAATATAAATAGGCCTTCCTTAGATAAGGAATAGTAGTACGTTTAGCAAGAGTAGAAATAGCCCCATCAATTTTGGGGATCTTTTCCCAAAACTCTATAAATTTTGCTGGCAAAAGGATACAATATTTTAAACCTTAAAAAAGGAATAAAAGAAGTACCTGGCTTATTCCATTCCTTAGAATCATATCAGAAATAGGAAAAAACTCCTGGAGAAACCACAGGAGGTTTAAAAACAGCATTTAAACGTTTATTACACTGAACGTCAAGAGGACTGGTTACCTCAATATCCAAAGTAATTAACACTTCTTAATAAAGAACGCATATACTCAATTTTAAATAAATAAGTAGATTTGTCAGTGTCAATGTCTGAGGAGGATCTTCTGAATCATATAGATCCTCATCAGAAAAGGATAAATTATCATATTGTTGGTCATTTGTAAAACAGTACAACGCCGGTACCGTTTAAATATAACAAACTCTTGATTGAAGGTAAAAACTACACTAAGTCACCACATATCTCTTGTACTTCCTTTCTTTTCGAGAGTTGCAAGAGAATGACTGGGGGTGGCAGTTAGGGGAGGAGCTATATAGACAGCTCTGCTGTGGGTGTTCTCTTGCAACTTCCTGTTGGGAAGGAGAATATCCCACAAGTAATGGATGAACCCATGGACTGGATACACCTTTACAAGAGAAATCCTTAGTTGCCTGTAACTAAAACTTTAAGGCAGGGACCCCATCCAGGTTATGTAACAGACAATCCTTCTTAGAAGAAGGATTAGGACACAAGGAAGGAATAACAATTTCCTGATTAATATTCTTATTTGAAACAACCTTAGGAAGAAAACCAGGTTTGGTACGTAAAACCACCTTATCAGAATGAAATATGAGATAAGGCGAATCACATTGTAACGCTGAAAGCTCAGAAACTCTTTGAGCAGAAGAAATAGCAACTAAAAACAGAACTTTCCAAGATAACAATTTAATATCTATGGAATGCATGGGTTCAAATGGAACCCCCTGAAGAACTCGAAGAACGAAATTTAAACTCGAGGGAGGAGTAATTGGTCTAAATACAGGCTTAATTCTAGTTAGAGCCTGACAAAAAGACTGAACATCTGGCACATCTGCCAAACGTTTGTGAAACAAAATTGACAAAGCAGAAATTTGTCCCTTTAAAGAACTTGCTGATAACCCTTTCTCCAAACCTTCTTGGAGAAAAGACAGAATCCTGGGAATCCTAACTCTACTCCATGAGTAACCCTTGGATTCACACCAATAAAGATATATACGCCATATCGTATGATAGATTTTTCTAGTGACAGGCTTTCGAACCTGTTTCAAAGTATCAATGACCAAATTAGAGAATCCTCGCTTAGATAAAATCAAGCGTTCAATCTCCACGCAGTCAACTGCCGAGAAATTAGATTTGGATGTTGGAAAGGACCCTGAATGAGAAGGTCCTGTCTCAAAGGAAGTTTCCACGGTGGCAGAGAGGACATGTCCACTAAATCCGCATACCAAGTCCTGCGCGGCCACGCAGGCGCTATCAGGGTTACTGAAGCTCTCTCCTGTTTGATTCGAGCAATCACGCGTGGAAGGAGAGGAAACGGTGGAAACACATAAGCTAGGCTGAACGACAAAGGTACTGCCAAGGCATCTATCAGTTCGGCCTGGGGATCCCTTGACCTGGATCCGTAACGTGGAAGCTTGGCATTCTGATGAGATGCCATCTGATCCAGTTCCGGTCTGCCCCATTTGCGAATCAATGAAGCAAACACCTCGGGATGGAGTTCCCACTCCCCCAGATGAAAAGTCTGACGACTAAGAAAATCTGCTTCCCAATTTTCTACTCCTGGGATGTAGATTGCCGACAGATAACAAGAATGTGCCTCCGCCCATCGTATTATCTTGGATACTTCTATCATCGCTAAAGAACTCCTTGTTCCCCCCTGATGATTGATATATGCCACAGTCATGATGTTATCCGACTGGAATCTGATGAATTTGGCCAAAGCCAACTGAGGCCATGCCTGAAGCGCATTGAATATTGCTCTCAGTTCCAGAATGTTGATTGGAAGTAGAGACTCCACCTGAGTCCAAACACCCTGAACCTTCAGGGAATTCCAGACTGCACCCCAGCCCAGAAGGCTGGCGTTCGTTGTTACTATCACCCACAGGTCTGCGGAAACAAGTCCCCTGGGACAGATGATCCGGCGACAACCACCAAAGAAAAGAGTCTCTGATCTCTTGATCCAGATTTATCTGAGGAGACAAATTCGCATAGTCCTCATTCCACTGTCCGAGCATGCACAGCTGCAGTGGTCTGAGATGAAAGCGAGCAAACGGAACAATGTCCATTGCCGCTACCATTAATCCAATTACCTCCATACACTGAGCCACTGATGGCCGAGGAATGGACTGAAGTACTCGGCAAGAATTTAGAATCTTTGATTTTCTGACCTCCGTAAAAATATTTTCATGTCTACCGAGTCTATCAGAGTTCCCAAGAAGGGGACCCTTGTCTGTGGAACTAGTGAACTCTTTTCTATGTTCACCTTCCAACTGTGAGTTCTCAAGAAGGACAGGACTGTGTCCGTGTGAGATTTGGCCAGATGATAAGTTGACGCCTGGATCAGAATGTCGTCCAGATAAGGCGCCACTGCTATGCCTCGCAATCTGAGAACCACCAGAAAAGACCCTAGAACCTTTGTGAAGATTCTGGGTGCTGTGGCCAATCCGAAGGGAAGAGCCACAAACTGATAATGTTTGTCCAGGAAGGCAAACCTTAGAAACTGATGATTATCCTTGTGGATAGGAATATGAAGGTAAGCATCCTTCAAGTCCACGGTAGTCATATATTGACCCTCCTGGATCACTGGTAAGATTGTTCGTATAGTCTCCATCTTGAACGATGGGACTCTGAGAAATTTGTTTAGACACTTGAGATCTAAAATGGGTCTGAAAGTTCCCTCTTTTTTGGCAACCACGAAAAGATTTGAGTAAAACCCCTGTCCCTGTTCCGGTTTTGGAACTGGAAAAATTACTCCCATGGTAGAGAGGTCTTTTACACAGTGTAAGAACGCCTCTCTTTTTATCTGGTCTACAGATAAACGTGAAAGATGAAATTTCCCTCTTGGAAGAAAATCCTTGAATTCCAGTTGATACCCGTGGGTCACAATTTCCAGTGCCCAGGGGTCCTGAACATCTCTTGCCCAAGCCTGAGCAAAGAAAGAGAGTCTGCCCCCTACTAGATCCGGTCCCGGATCGGGGGCTGCCCCTTCATGCTGTCTTTGTAGCAGCAGTGGGCTTCTTGGATTACCTTGATTGTTTACCTTTATTCCAAGCCTGGTTGGGTCTCCAGACTGACTTAGATTGAGCAAAATTCCCCTCCTGCTTTGAGGAGGAAGAGGAAGCAGAGGGTCCTCCTTTAAAATTTCGAAAGGAACGAAAATTATTTTGTTTACCCCTCATCTTAACAGACTTATCCTGGGGTAGGGCATGGCCTTTACCTCCAGTAATGTCAGAAATTATTTCCTTCAATTCAGGCCCGAAAAGGGTCTTACCTTTAAAAGGAATAGCTAAAAGCTTAGTTTTTGATTACACATCAGCAGACCAAGATTTGAGCCATAACGCTCTACGCGCTAGAATAGCAAATCCTGCATTTTTCGCCGCTAATTTAGCAATTTGAAAAGCGGCATCAGTAATAAAAGAGCCTTAATTCTATTCAAAATATCATCTAATAGAGTCTCAACCTTCAGAGACTCTTCTAGAGCCTCAAACCAAAAAGCTGCTGCAGTATTTACTGGCACAATGCAAGTCATAGGTTGTAACAGGAAACCCTGATGAATAAATAATTTCTTTAGAAGACCCTTTAACTTTTTATCCATAGGGTCTTTGAAAGCACAACTGTCCTCAATAGGTATAGTTGTATGCTTAGCCAGGTTAGATATAGCTCCCTCCACCTTAGGGACCGTCTGCCACGAGTCCCGAATGGTGTCTGATATGGGAAACATTTTCTAAAAATTAGGAGGGGGAGAAAACCGTATACCTGGTCTATCCTATTCCTTTTTTATAATTTCCAAAATTCTTTTAGGAATCGGAAAAACATGAGTGTAAGTAGGCACCTCTAGATATTTGTCCATATTACTCAATTTCTCTGGTGGTATCACAATAGGATCACAATCATCCAGAGTCGCTAAAACCTCCCGAAGTAACAGGCGGAGATGTTCAAGCTTAAATTTAAAGGACATAACGTCGGAATCTGTCTGAGGTAACACGTTCCCTGAGTCGGAAAGCTCTCTCTCAGACAGCAATTCCCTGACCCCCCAACTCAAGGCACTGTGAGGGTACATCGGAAATAGCCAATAAAGCATCAGAGGAATCAGTATTCACATTAATACCTGACCTACTGCGTTTACCTTGTAACACTGGTAATTTAGATAATACCTCTGTAAGGGTAGTTGACATAACTGCAGCCATCTCCTTCAGAGTAAAGAAATTAGACGCACTAGAGGTACTTGGCGTCGCTTGTGTGGGCGTTAAAGGTTGTGACACTTGGGGAGAATTGGGTGGCATATCCTGATTCTCTTCAGACTGAGAATCATCCTTAAGCACACTTTCTTGACCTAAAATATGCTTTTTGCAATGTAAGGCCCTTTCAGTACAAGAGGTACACAATGTAAGAGGGGGTTCCAGAATAGCTTCTAAACACATAGAACAATGAGATTCCTCAATGTCAGACATGTTGAACAGACTAGTAATAACCACAAAAGTCGTTAAACACTTTATTTATTGCTTAAAACGAATTTTAAGAAACGTGTACAGCGCCTTTAAGAAATTAAAAAAAGCACACAATTTTTCCAAAACTGCTTCAAAAACGTTAATTTGCTCTAAAAATTAACAGTAGCTCATTAATTTGTCCAAAAATTATTGGACCCCAAGAGTAAGGGGAGAAAACATAATTTATGTAAGAACTTACCTGATAGATTCATTTCTTTCATATTAGCAAGAGTCCATGAGCTAGTGACGTATGGGATATACATTCCTACCAGGAGGGGCAGTTTCCCAAACCTCAAAATGCCTATAAATACACCCCTCACCACACCCACAATTCAGTTTAATGAATAGCCAAGAAGTGGGGTGATAAGAAAGGAGCGAAAGCATCAAAATAAGGAATTGGAATAATTGTGCTTTATACAAAAAAATCATAACCACCACAAAAAAGGGTGGGCCTCATGGACTCTTGCTAATATGAAAGAAATGAATTTATCAGGTAAGTTCTTACATAAATTATGTTTTCTTTCATGTAATTAGCAAGAGTCCATGAGCTAGTGACGTATGGGATAATAAATACCCAAGATGTGGAACTTCCACGCAAGAGTCACTAGAGAGGGAGGGATAAAATAAAGACAGCCAATTCCGCTGAAAAATAATCCACAACCCAAAACAAAAGTTTTAATCTTAATAATGAAAAAAACTGAAATTATAAGCAGAAGAATCAAACTGAAACAGCTGTCTGAAGTACTTTTCTACCAAAAACTGCTTCAGAAGAAGAAAAAACATCAAAATGGTATAATTTACTAAAAGTATGCAAAGAAGACCAAGTTGCTGCTTTGCAAATCTGATCAACAGAAGCTTCATTCCTAAACGCCCAGGAAGTAGAAACTGACCTAGTAGAATGAGCTGTAATCCTTTCAGGCGGAGTTTTACCCGACTCAACATAAGCATGATGAATCAAAGACTTCAACCAAGATGCCAAAGAAATGGCGGAGGCCTTCTGACCTTTCCTGGAACCAGAAAAGATAACAAATAGACTAGAAGTCTTTCTAAAATCTTTAGTAGCTTCAACATAATATTTTAAAGCTCTCACTACATCCAAAGAATGTAACGATCTTTCCTTAGAATTCTTAGGATTAGGACACAATGAAGGGACAACAATTTCTCTACTAATGTTGTTAGAATTCACAACCTTAGGTAAAAATTTAAATGAAGTCTGTAACACCGCCTTATCCTGATGAAAAATCAGAAAAGGAGATTCACAAGAAAGAGCAGATAACTCAGAAACTCTTCTAGCAGAAGAGATGGCCAAAAGGAAAATAACTTTCCAAGAAAGTAATTTAATATCCAGAGAATGCATAGGTTCAAACGGAGGAGCTTGTAAAGCCCTCAGAACCAAATTAAGACTCCAAGGAGGAGAAATTGACTTAATGACAGGTTTTATACGAACCAAAGCCTGTACAAAACAATGAATATCAGGAAGATTAGCAATCTTTCTGTGAAAAAGAACAGAAAGAGCAGAAATTTGACCTTTCAAGGAACTTGCAGACAAACTTTTATCCAAACCATCCTGAAGAAACTGTAAAATTCTAGGAATTCTAAAAGAATGCCAGGAGAATTTATGAGAAGAACACCAAGAAATGTAAGTCTTCCAGACTCGATAATAAATCTTCCTAGACACAGATTTACGAGCCTGTAACATAGTATTAATTACTGAGCCAGAGAAACCTCTATGGCTAAGAATCAAGCGTTCAATCTCCATACCTTCAAATTTAATGATTTGAGATCCTGATTGAAAAATGGGCCTTGAGATAGAAGGTCTGGTCTTAACGGAAGAGTCCAAGGTTGGCAAGTAGCCATCCGAACAAGATCCGCATACCAAAACCTGTGAGGCCATGCTGGAGCCACCAGCAGTACAAATGAACGTTCCTTTAGAATTTTGGAAATAACTCTTGGAAGAAGAACTAGAAGCGGAAAGATATAGGCAGGATGATAATTCCAGGGAAGCGACAACGCGTCCACTGCCTCCGCCTGAGGATCCCTGGATCTGGACAGATACCTGGGAAGTTTCTTGTTTAGATGAGAAGCCATCAGATCTATTTCTGGAAGTGCCCAGATTTGAACAATCTGAAGAAATACCTCTGGGTGAAGAGACCATTCGCCCGGATGAAACGTCTGGCGACTGAGATAATCCGCTTCCCAATTGTCTACACCTGGGATGTGAACCGCAGAGATTAGACAAGAGCTGGATTCCGCCCAAACAAGTATCCAAGATACTTCTTTCATAGCCTGAGGACTGTGAGTCCCCCCTTGATGATTGACATATGCCACGGTTGTGACATTGTCCGTCTGAAAACAAATGAACGATTCTCTCTTCAGAAGAGGCCAGAACTGAAGAGCTCTGAAAATCGCACGGAGTTCCAAAATGTTGATTGGTAATCTCGCCTCCTGAGATTCCCAAACCCCCTGCGCTATCAGAGATCCCCATACAGCTCCCCAACCTGTTAGACTCGCATCTGTTGAGATCACAGTCCAGGTTGGAAGAACAAAAGAAGCCCCTTGGACTAAACGATGGTAATCCGTCCACCACGTCAGAGAGTGTCGTACATTCGGTTTTAAGGATATCAATTGTGATATCTTTGTATAATCCCTGCACCACTGGTTCAGCATACAAAGCTGAAGAGGTTGCATGTGAAAACGAGCAAAGGGGATCGCGTCCGATGCAGCAGTCATGAGACCTAGAATTTCCATGCATAAAGCTACCGAAGGGAATGATTGAGACTGAAGGTTTCTACAAGCTGAAACCAATTTCTGACGTCTCTTTTCTGTTAGAGACAAAGTCATGAACACTGAATCTATTTGGAAACCTAAAAAACATAATTTATGCTTACCTGATAAATTCCTTTCTTCTGTAGTGTGATCAGTCCACGGGTCATCATTACTTCTGGGATATTAACTGCTCCCCTACAGGAAGTGCAAGAGGATTCACCCAGCAGAGCTGCATATAGCTCCTCCCCTCTACGTCACTCCCAGTCATTCGACCAAGGACCAACGAGAAAGGAAAAGCCAAGGGTGAAGTGGTGACTGGAGTATAAATTAAAAAATATTTACCTGCCTTAAAAACAGGGCGGGCCGTGGACTGATCACACTACAGAAGAAAGGAATTTATCAGGTAAGCATAAATTATGTTTTCTTCTGTTAAGTGTGATCAGTCCACGGGTCATCATTACTTCTGGGATACCAATACCGAAGCAAAAGTACACGGATGACGGGAGGGATAGGCAGACTCTTTATACAGAAGGAACCACTGCCTGAAGAACCTTTCTCCCAAAAATAGCCTCCGATGAAGCAAAGGTGTCAAATTTGTAAAATTTGGAAAAAGTATGAAGCGAAGACCAAGTTGCAGCCTTGCAAATCTGTTCAACAGAGGCCTCATTCTTGAAGGCCCAAGTGGAAGCCACAGCTCTAGTAGAATGAGCTGTAATTCTTTCAGGGGGCTGCTGTCCAGCAGTCTCATAAGCTAAACGAATTATGCTACGAAGCCAAAAAGAAAGAGAGGTAGCGGAAGCTTTTTGACCTCTCCTCTGCCCAGAGTAAATGACAAACAGAGAAGACGTTTGTCGGAATTCCTTAGTTGCCTGCAAGTAAAATTTTAGAGCCCGGACTACATCCAGGTTGTGCAGTAGACGTTCCTTCTTTGAAGAAGGATTTGGGCATAAAGAAGGAACAACAATCTCTTGATTGATATTCCTGTTAGTAACTACCTTAGGTAAGAACCCAGGTTTAGTACGCAGGACTACCTTATCCGAATGAAAAATCAAATAAGGAGAATCACAATGTAAGGCTGATAATTCAGAGACTCTTCGAGACGAGGAAATAGCCATTAAAAATAGAACTTTCCAAGATAACAACTTTATATCAATGGAATGAAGGGGTTCAAACGGAACGCCCTGTAAAACATTAAGAACAAGGTTTAAACTCCATGGTGGAGCAACAGTTTTAAACACAGGCTTAATCCTGGCCAAAGCCTGACAAAAAGCCTGGACGTCAGGAACTTCTGACAGACGTTTGTGTAACAGAATGGACAGAGCTGAGATCTGTCCCTTTAATGAACTAGCAGATAAACCCTTTTCTAAACCTTCTTGTAGAAAGACAATATCCTAGGAATCCTAACCTTACTCCAAGAGTAACCTTTGGATTCACACCAATGTAGGTATTTACGCCATATCTTATGGTAAATCTTTCTGGTAACAGGTTTCCTAGTCTGTATTAAGGTACTAATAACTGACTCAGAAAACCCACGTCTTGATAAAATTAAGCGTTCAATTTCCAAGCAGTCAGCTTCAGAGAAGTTAGATTTTGATGTTTGAAGGGACCCTGTATCAGAAGGTCCTGTTTCAGAGGTAGAGACCAAGGCGGACAGGATGACATGTCCACCAGGTCTGCATACCAAGTCCTGCGTGGCCACGCAGGTGCTATTAGAATCACTGATGCTCTCTCTTGTTTGATTCTGGCTATCAATCGAGGAAGCAACGGGAAGGGTGGAAACACGTAAGCCATCCTGAAGTCCCAAGGTGCTGTCAGAGCATCTATCAGGACTGCTCCTGGATCCCTGGATCTGGACCCGTAACGAGGAAGCTTGGCGTTCTGTCGAGACGCCATGAGATCTATCTCTGGTTTGCCCCAACGTCGAAGTATTTGGGCAAAGACCTCCGGATGAAGTTCCCACTCCCCCGGATGAAAAGTCTGACGACTTAAGAAATCCGCCTCCCAGTTCTCCACTCCCGGGATGTGGATTGCTGACAGGTGGCAAGAGTGAGACTCTGCCCAGCGAATTATCTTTGATACTTCCATCATAGCTAGGGAGCTTCTTGTCCCTCCCTGATGGTTGATGTAAGCTACAGTCGTGATGTTGTCCGACTGAAACCTGATGAACCCCCGAGTTGTCAACTGGGGCCAAGCCAGGAGGGCATTGAGAACTGCTCTCAATTCCAGAATGTTTATTGGCAGACTCTCCTCCTGACTCCATAGTCCCTGAGCCTTCAGGGAATTCCAGACGGCACCCCAACCTAGAAGGCTGGCGTCTGTTGTTACAATTGTCCAGTCTGGTCTGCTGAATGGCATCCCCCTGGACAGGTGTGGCCGAGAAAGCCACCATAGAAGAGAATTTCTGGTCTCTTGATCCAGATTCAGAGAAGGGGATAAGTCTGAGTAATCCCCATTCCACTGACCTAGCATGCACAGTTGCAGTGGTCTGAGGTGTAAGCGTGCAAAGGGTACTATGTCCATTGCCGCTACCATTAAGCCGATTACCTCCATACATTGAGCCACTGACGGGTGTTGAATGGAATGAAGAGTGCGGCAAGCACTTTGAAGTCTTGATAGCCTGTCCTCTGTCAGGTAAATCTTCATTTCTACAGAATCTATAAGAGTCCCCAGGAAGGGAACTCTTGTGAGTGGAACGAGTGAACTTTTCTTTTCGTTCACCTTCCATCCATGTGACCTTAGAAATGCCAGTACTAACTCTGTATGAGATTTGGCAGTTTGAAAGCTTGAAGCTTGTATCAGAATGTCATCTAGGTATGGAGCTACCGAGATTCCCCGCGGTCTTAGTACCGACAGAAGAGCACCCAGAACCTTTGTGAAGATTCTTGGCGCTGTAGCCAATCCGAATGGAAGAGCCACAAACTGGTAATGCCTGTCTAGGAAGGCAAACCTTAGGTACCGGTAATGATCTTTGTGAATCGGTATGTGCAGGTAAGCATCTTTTAAATCTACAGTGGTCATGTACTGACCCTCTTGGATCATAGGTAAAATTGTCCGAATAGTCTCCATCTTGAACGCTGGAACTCTTAGGAATTTGTTTAGGATCTTTAAGTCCAGGATTGGTCTGAAAGTTCCCTCTTTTTTGGGAACCACAAACAGATTTGAGTAAAACCCCTGTCCCTGTTCCGATCGTGGAACTGGATGGATTACTCCCATTAACAAGAGCTCTTGTACGCAGCGTAGAAAAGCCTCTTTCTTTGTCTGGATTGTTGACAATCTTGACAGATGAAATCTCTCTCTTGGAGGAGAGTATTTGAAGTCCAGAAGGTATCCCTGAGATATTATCTCTAGCGCCCAGGGATCCTGAACATCTCTTGCCCAAGCCTGGGCGAAGAGAGAAAGTCTGCCCCCCACTAGATCCGATCCCGGATCGGGGGCCATCAATTCATGCTGTTTTGGGGGCAGCAGCAGGTTTCCTAGTCTGCTTGCCCTTGTTCCAGGACTGGTTAGGTTTCCAGCCTTGTCTGTAGCGAGCAACAGCTCCTTCCTGTTTTGGTGCAGAGGAAGTTGATGCTGCTCCTGCTTTGAAATTACGAAAGGAACGAAAACTAGACTGTCTAGTCTTGGCTTTGTCCTGAGGCAGGGCATGGCCTTTACCTCCTGTAATGTCAGCGATAATCTCTTTCAACCCGGGCCCGAAAAAGGTCTGCCCTTTGAAAGGTATATTAAGCAATTTAGACTTAGAAGTAACATCAGCTGACCAGGATTTTAGCCACAGCGCCCTGCGTGCCTGAATGGCGAATCCTGAATTCTTCGCCGTAAGTTTAGTAAGATGTACTACGGCCTCCGAAATGAATGAATTAGCTAGTTTAAGGACTCTAAGCCTGTCCGTAATGTCGTCCAGAGTAGCTGAACCAATGTTCTCTTCCAGAGACTCAATCCAGAATGCCGCTGCAGCCGTGATCGGCGCAATGCATGCAAGGGGTTGCAATATAAAACCTTGTTGAACAAACATTTTCTTAAGGTAACCCTCTAACTTTTTATCCATTGGATCTGAAAAAGCACAGCTATCCTCCACCGGGATAGTGGTACGCTTAGCTAAAGTAGAAACTGCTCCCTCCACCTTAGGGACCGTTTGCCATAAGTCCCTTGTGGTGGCGTCTATTGGAAACATTTTTCTAAATATCGGAGGGGGTGAGAACGGCACACCGGGTCTATCCCACTCCTTAGTAACAATTTCAGTAAGTCTCTTAGGTATAGGAAAAACCTCAGTACTCGTCGGTACCCGCAAAATATTTATCCAACCTACACATTTTCTCTGGTATTGCAACTGTGTTACAATCATTCAGAGCCGCTAACACCTCCCCTAGTAATACACGGAGGTTTTCCAGTTTAAATTTAAAATTTGAAATATCTGAATCCAGTCTGTTTGGATCAGAACCGTCACCCACAGAATGAAGTTCTCCGTCCTCATGTTCTGCCACCTGTGACGCAGTGTCTGACATGGCCCTAATATTATCAGCGCACTCTGTTCTCACCCCAGAGTGATCACGCTTACCTTTTAGTTCTGGTAATTTAGCCAAAACTTCAGTCATAACAGTAGCCATATCCTGTAATGTGATTTGTAATGGCCGCCCAGCTGTACTCGGCGCTACAATATCACGCACCTCCCTCTGAGTGGGAGATGTAGGTACTGACACGTGAGGCGAGTTAGTCGGCATAACTCTCCCCTCGTTGTTTGGTGAAATTTGTTCAATTTGTACAGATTGATTTTTATTTAAAGTAGCATCAATACAGTTAGTACATAAATTTCTATTGGGCTCCACTTTGGCATTGCAACAAATGACACAGGTATCATCTTCTGAATCAGACATGTTTAACACACTAGCAAATAAACTTGCAACTTGGAAATACAATTCAAATAGAATAATATTAAAACGTACTGTGCCTTTAAGAAGCACAGAAGATCTATGACAGTTAAAAATTAATAAATTGAAACAGTTATAGCCTCAATCCTTGTAAACAACACAACCTTAGCAAAGGTTTAATCCCATTAGCAAAGATAACAATTTCTGAAAGCAGGAAACAAATTACAGAATAAAAGTTTTTATTTCAGTCAAACTATAATTCTCACAGCTCTGCTGAGAGAAATTACCTCCCTCAAAATAAGTTTTGAAGACCCCTGAGCTCTGTAGAGATGAACCAGATCATGCAGGGAATACAATGAGTTGCTGACTGAAATATTAGATGCATAGTAAAAGCGCCCCTCCCCCACACACACAGCAGTGAGGGAGAACAGAAACTGACAGAAAAAACAGATTTAAGCAACTGCCAAGTGGAAAAATGGTGCCCAAACATTTATTCACTCAGTACCTCAGCAAATGAAAACGATTTTACATTCCAGCAAAATCGTTAAACATAATTTCTAGTTATTAAACAGCTTTATGTACTTCTTACAGTGTAATTCTAGTGAAGTACCATTCTCCCAGAATACTGAAGTGTAAAGTATACATACATGACATTATATCGGTATGGCAGGATTTTCTCATCAATTCCATTGTCAGAAAATAAAAACTGCTACATACCTCTATGCAGATTCATCTGCCCGCTGTCCCCTGATCTGAAGTTTACCTCACTCCTCAGATGGCCGAGAACAGCAATATGATCTTAACTACTCCGGCTAAAATCATAGCAAAACTCTGGTAGATTCTTCCTCAAACTCTGCCAGAGAGGTAATAACACACTCCGGTGCTATTTTAAAATAACAAACTTTTGATTGAAGATATAAAACTAAGTATAATCACCATAGTCCTCTCACACGACCTATCTAGTTGCTGGGTGCAAGAGAATGACTGGGAGTGACGTAGAGGGGAGGAGCTATATGCAGCTCTGCTGGGTGAATCCTCTTGCACTTCCTGTAGGGGAGCAGTTAATATCCCAGAAGTAATGATGACCCGTGGACTGATCACACTTAACAGAAGAAAGGTTACTCTTGTCTGAGGAATGAATGAACTCTTTGGTAAATTGATCCTCCAACCATGTCTTTGAAGAAACGACACAAGTCGATTCGTATGAGATTCTTCAGAATGTGAAGACTGAGCAAGTACCAAGATATCGTCCAAAAAAGGAAATACCGCAATACCCTGTTCTCTGATTACAGAGAGAAGGGCACAGAGAACCTTTGAAAAGATCCTTGGAGCTGTCGCTAGGCCAAACGGCAGGGACACAAACTGGTAATGCTTGTCTAGAAAAGAGAATCTCAGAAACTGAAAATGATCTGGATGAATCGGAATATGAAGATATGCATCCTGTAAATCTATTGTAGACATATAATGCCCTTGCTGAACAAAAGGCAGAATAGTCCTTATAGTTACCATTTTGAATGTTGGTATCCTTACATAACGATTCAATATTTTTAGATCCAGAACTGGTCTGAAGGAATTCTCCTTCTTTGGAACAATGAATAGATTTGAGTAAAACCCCAGACCCTGTTCCAGGACTGGAACTGGCACAATTACTCCAGTCAATTCTAGATCTGAAACACATTTCAGAAATGCCTGAGCCTTCACTGGGTTTATTGGAATGCGAGAAAGAAAAATTCTTCTCGCAGGCGGCCTTACCTTGAAACCTATTCTGTACCCTTGTGAAACAATGTTCTGAATCCAAAGACTGTGAATCGAATTGATCCAAATATCTTTGAAAAATCGTAACCTGCCCCCTACCAGCTGAGCTGGAATGAGGGCCGCACCTTCATGTGGACTTGGGAGCTGGCTTTGGCTTTCTAAAAGGCTTGGATTTATTCCAGACTGGAGATGGTTTCCAAACAGAAACCGTTCCTTTAGGGGAAGGGTCATGCTTCTGTTCCTTATTCTGACGAAAGGAACGAAAACGATTAGCAGCCCTATATTTACCTTTAGATTTTTTGTCCTGAGGCAAAAAAGTTCCTTTCCCCCCAGTAACAGTTGAAATAATAGAATCCAACTGAGAACCAAATAATTTATTACCTTGGAAAGAAAGAGAAAGCAAAGTTGACTTAGAAGACATATCTGCATTCCAATTTTTAAGCCATAAAGCTCTTCTAGCTAAAATAGCTAAAGACATATACCAGACATCAACTCTAATGATATCAAAGATGGCATCACAAATAAAGTTATTAGCATGTTGAAGAAGTTTAACAATGCTATGAGTATTATGGTCTGACACTTGTTGCGCTAAAGCCTTCAACCAAAAAGTTGAAGCTGCTGCAACATCAGCCAAAGATATAGCAGGTCTAAGTAAATTACCTGAACATAAATAAGCTTTTCTTAAAAAAGATTCAATTTTCCTATCTAAAGGATCTTTAAACGAAGTGCTATCTGCCGTAGGAATAGTAGTACGTTTAGCAAGAGTAGAGATAGCCCCATCAACTTTAGGGATTTTGTACCAAAACTCTAATCTGTCAGATGGCACAGGGTACAATTTCTTAAACCTTTGAGAAGGAGTAAATGAAGTACCCAGATTATTCCATTCCCTAGAAATTACTTCAGAAATAGCATCAGGGACAGGAAAAACCTCTGGAATAACTATAGGAGGTTTAAAAACCGAATTTAAACGCTTAGTAGATTTAGTATCAAGAGGATTAGATTCCTCCATCTCCAATGCGATTAAAACTTCTTTAAGTAAAGAGCGAATAAATTCCATTTTAAATAAATATGAAGATTTATCAGTGTCAATGTCTGAGACAGAATCCTCTGAACCAGAAAAATCCTCATCAGAAACAGACAAATCAGAATGACGACGGTCATTTAAAAATTCATCTGAAAAATGAGAAGTTTTAAAAGACCTTTTACGTTTACTGGAAGGAGGAATAACAGACATAGCCTTCCTAATAGATTTAGAAACAAATTCTTTTATATTAACAGAAACATCCTGAGTATTAGATGTTGAGGGAACAGCAACAGGTAATGGAATATTACTAATGGAAATACTATCTGCATTAGCAAGTTTATCATGACATTCATCACAAACTACAGCCGGAGGAACAGTTACCACAAGTTTACAACAAATGCACTTAACTTTGGTAGAACCAGCATCAGGCAGCGTCTTTCCAGAAGTAGATTCTGATCCAGGGTCAATTTGAGACATCTTGCAATATGTAAAAGAAAAAACAACATATAAAGCAAAACTTATCAAATTCCTTAAATGACAGTTTCAGGAATGGGAAAAAATGCCAATGAACAAGCCTCTAGCAACCAGAAGCAATGAAAAATGAGACTGAAATAATGTGAGAAAAAAGGTGGAGACAAGAATGACGCCCACATTTTTTAGCGCCAAAAAAGACGCTCACATTATTGGCGCCAACATTTTTTTGCCGCCAAGAATGACGCCACATCCGGTGACGCCGACATTTTTGACGCAAAAACGTCAAAAAAATGACGCAATCACGAACAACTTCCGGCGTCAAGTATGACGCCGGAAATGACAAAAAAAAATTGCGCCAAAAAAGTCTGCGCCAAGAATGACGCAATAAATTGAGGCATTTTCAGCCCCCGCGAGCCTAACAGCCCACAAGGAAAAAAAGTCAATTGAAACAATTTTAAGGTAAGAAAAAATTGATTATTCATATGCATTATCCCAAATAATGAAACTGACTGTCTGAAATAAGGAATATTGATCATCCTGAATCATGGCAAATATAATTTTAAAGACATATATTTAGAACTTTATATATAAATTGCCCAACCATAGCTTAGAGTGTCACAAAAAATAAGATTTACTTACCCCAGGACACTCATCTACATATAGTAGATAGCCAAACCAGTACTGAAACGAGAATCAGTAGAGGTAATGGTATACAAGAGTATATCGTCGATCTGAAAAGGGAGGTAAAAGATGAATCTCTACGACCGATAACAGAGAACCTATGAAATAGATCCCGTAGAAGGAGACCATTGAATTCAAATAGGCAATACTCTCTTCACATCCCTCTGACATTCACTGCACTCTGAGAGGAAAACCGGGCTCCAGCCTGCTGCGAAGCGCATATCAACGTAGAATCTAGCACAAACTTACTTCACCACCTCCATGGGAGGCAAAGTTTGTAAAACTGCATTGTGGGTGTGGTGAGGGGTGTATTTATAGGCATTTTGAGGTTTGGGAAACTTTGCCCCTCCTGGTAGGAATGTATATCCCATACGTCACTAGCTCATGGACTCTTGCTAATTACATGAAAGAAATTAACCTCTAAAATGAACTTAAATCACAAAAAAGTCCAATTTTTCAAAAATACCCCCTGCACCTCGCCAATGATCCGGATAAGAGAACCACTGTCTTGGATCAACCGGAGTTAATGCTTGCTGCTGCTCAGCCAGAAGGAAGTGCGCATCTGAGCGCGCAAAATTAAGCCCCGTCCATCATGGCCGATGCTCGAGTAGGCCTAACACAACCACATGGTGAAGCGGTTTTAAGCAAAAAACTAAGTGGAACATTTAAACCCCAAACAACACACCAGTATTGACAAACCGGTTATTTAGTGCAACAACAAAAACCGATAAACAGTTCCTGCCTCTCCCAGTGTCTCATATAATGCCAAAGCCCATTATAATGATTGCCCAATATGTCAACATAAAAAATAAACATAGGTCTCCCAGTAACACCCTTTGTTTAACAGGTCTACTGCTTACCCCATTCCCTTGCAGGGAAATAAATGCCAGCCAGTTCTGATATATCAAGTCTCCTCAGAAATAAAGGGCTGCACATACCTCAATACTGCTTGTAGCATGAAACCGTTCTCCACACTGAAGATGTCTCTTGTGTTACCTTTAGAAATCTTGTGGGAACTAACATGGATCTTAGTTACAGCTGCTAAGATCATCAACCTCAGGGCAGAAATCTTCTTCCATATCCCCCTGAGGAAAATAGTACTCACCGGTACCATTTAAAATAAAAAAACTTCTTGATTGAAGAAACTAAAGCTAACACCTAACTTTACCTCTTCCTAGTACAACACAGGCAAAGAGAATGACTGGAGGTGGAGGGAAGGGGAGGAGCTATATATATATATATACAGCTTTGCTGTGGTGCTCTTTGCCACTTCCTGTTAGCAGGAGGTTAATATCCCACAAGTAAGGATGAAATCTGTGGACTCGTCGTATCTTGTAGAAGAAATGTGATTATCAACATTCCATGAGGCTAACATAATACTTAGCATCCTAATTTATAAATAAATTATTAGCTCCAAAAAAAACCTGTATGTTTCACAGACTCTACCAACCTTGACAAATATTATGCCACAAATAAAGTCGCTAAAAAAGCGCACTGAATTACTGACTCAAGGCATGTATCCAAACAATATATAACAACATTACTTAAAAAGTGCCCAATCCATAGCTGAGAGTGTCTTATATAATAAAAGTGTATACTTACCGTGCAAGACACCCATCCACATATAGCAAACAGCCAAACCATTACTGAAACATATCAGCAGAGGTAATGGTAGAGGAGTATAATGTCGATCTGTAAAGGGAGGCAGCAGATAAATCCCTGCAACCGAATTTACAGATAGCCCTAGAATAGATTTCCCATAGGTGAAAACATGGTATCATCAGGCAATACTCCCTTCACATCCCTCAGACAAACACTGTACTTAGAGGGGAACTGGGCTTCAATATGCTTTGAAGCATCTTTCACAGAAGAAATCAAGTACATCATGCTTTACCACCTTCTAAGGAGGCAACATTTGTAAAACTGAGGTATGAGTGAGGTGGGAGGTGTATTTATAGGTATTTGAGGTTTGGGAAACTATGCCCCCTTCTGGTATATCCCATACGTCACTAGCTCATGGACTCTTGCCACTTACATGAAAGAAATTAAATTACCATCCAAGGGCATATATAAATAAAAAAGAAATGGAAGCCCTGAGAATATCTGAGACAAACAGACTTGACAACTAGCCATGTAACTTGATAGCAATATATATCCCCTGTGTATCCTAGGACACCCTAACGGGGCACTGCTTAAAACACTGGTAGGCATTAGGGGCATTATCAAACATGTATGTTCAAATTCCATATATTTTTATTTATATATAACAGTCTGTCCTGGGATAGTTATGAATCACTGCTTTAACCGTAGCTAAGCTTATAAACTGTGTGAACAGCAATGCTTTGGCATTAAGGGAATCTGCTGAAAAGCGGACTTGAAGTAAAAACAGAATTTATGCTTACCTGATAAATTACTTTCTCTTGCGGTGTATCCAGTCCACTGATTCATCCTTACTTGTGGGATATTCTCATTCCCTACAGGAAGTGGCAAAGAGAGCACACATCAGAGCTGTACATATAGCTCCCCCTCTAGCTCCGCCCCCCAGTCATTCGACCGATGGTTAGGAGAAAAAGGAGAAACCATAGGGTGCAGTGGTGACTGTAGTTTAAACAAAAAAATGTAACCTGACTGAGTTGCCAGGGCGGGCCGTGGACTGGATACACCGCAAGAGAAAGTAATTTATCAGGTAAGCATAAATTCTGTTTTCTCTTGCAAGGTGTATCCAGTCCACGGATTCATCCTTACTTGTGGGATACCAATACCAAAGCTTTAGGACACGGATGAAGGGAGGGAACAAGACAGGTAACCTAAACGGAAGGCACCACTGCTTGCAAAACCTTTCTCCCAAAAATAGCCTCAGAAGAAGCAAAAGTATCAAATTTGTAAAATTTGGCAAAAGTATGCAGTGAAGAACAAGTCGCTGCCTTACAAATCTGTTCAACAGAAGCCTCATTCTTGAAAGCCCATGTGGAAGCCACAGCTCTGGTGGAATGAGCTGTAATTCGTTCAGGAGGCTGCTGCCCAGCAGTCTCATAAGCCAATCGGATGATGCTTTTCAGCCAGAAGGAAAGAGAGGTAGCAGTCGTTTTCTGATCTCTCTTCTTACCAGAATAGACAACAAACAAGGATAATGTTTGTCTGAAATCTTTAGTTGCTTGTAAATAGAATTTCAAAGCACGAACCACATCAAGATTGTGTAATAGCCGTTCCTTCTTTGAAGCTGGATTAGGACAAAGGGAAGGAACAATGATTTCCTGGTTAAAATTCTTATTAGAAACAACTTTAGGAAGAAAACCAGGTTTGGTACGCAAAACTACCTTATCTGCATGGAACACCAGATAAGGAGAATTACACTGCAAAGCAGACAATTCTGAAACTCTTCGAACAGAAGATATAGCTACCAAAAACAAAACTTTCCAAGATAAAAACTTAATATCTATGGAATGTAAAGGTTCAAACGGAACCCCTTGCAGAACTGAAAGAACTAAATTTAGACTCCATGACGGAGCCACAGGTTTATAGACAGGCTTGATTCTGACTAAAGCCTGAGCAAACGCTTGAACATCTGGTAGCTCTGCCAGACGCTTGTGTAAAAGGATAGACAGAGCAGATATCTGTCCCTTTAAGGAACTAGCTGACAAACCTTTCTCCAATCCTTCTTGGAGAAAAGACAATATCCTTGGAATCCTAATCTTACTCCACGAGTAACCCTTGGATTCACACCAACAAAGATATTTCCGCCATATCTTATGGTAAATTTTCCTGGTGACAGGCTTTCTAGCCTGAATCAGAGTGTCTATAACTGAATCAGAGAAACCACGCTTAGATAGAATTAAGCGTTCAATCTCCAAGCAGTCAGCCGCAGAGAAACTAGATTTGAATGCTTGAATGGACCCTGTATTAAAAGATCCTGCCTCATTGGCAGTGTCCATGGTGGGACCGATGACATGTCCACTAGGTCTGCATACCAAGTCCTGCGTGGCCATGCAGGCGCTATCAGAATTACCGAAGCCTTCTCCTGTTTGATTCTGGCTACCAGACAAGGGAGAAGGGGAAACGGTGGAAAGACATAAGCCAGAATGAAGGACCAAGGTGCTACTAGAGCATCTATCAATGCCGCCTTGGGGTCCCTGGACCTGGATCCGTAGAGAGGAAGTTTGGTGTTCTGACGGGACGCCATCATATCCAATTCTGGAATGCCCCATAGCTGGGTCAGCTGAGCAAAAACCTCCGGGTGGAGTTCCCACTCCCCCGGGTGAAAAGTCTGACGACTTAGAAAATCCGCCTCCCAGTTGTCTACTCCTGGGATGTGAATTGCAGATAGATGGCAGGAGTAATCCTCTGCCCACCTGATTATTTTGGTGACTTCCTTCATCGCTAGGGAACTCTTTGTTCCCCCCTGATGATTGATATATGCCACAGTCGTGATGTTGTCCGACTGAAATCTGATGAATTTGGCCGCCGCTAGTTGAGGCCATGCCTGAAGCGAGTTGAATATCGCTCTCAGTTCCAAAATGTTTATCGGGAGAAGAGACTCTTCCCAGGACCATAAGCCCTGACCGCACCCCAGCCTAACAGACTGATCCACTCCGGTCTGCGGAAGCATATTCCCTGAGACAGGTGATCCTGAGACAACCACCAGAGAAGAGAATCTCTGGTTTTCTGGTCCAGTTGTATTTGAGGAGACAAATCTGCATAATCTCCATTCCACTGTTTGAGCATGCACAGTTGCAGTGGTCTGAGATGTATTCGAGCAAAAGGGACCACGTCCATTGCCGCTACCATTAATCCGATCACCTCCATGCACTGAGCTACAGATGGCCGAGGAATGGAATGAAGAACTCAGCAAGTAGTTAAAAGCTTTAACTTTCTGACCTACGTCAGAAATATTTTCATTTCTACCGAGTCTATTAGTGTTCCCAGGAAGGGAACCCTTGTGAGCGGGGACAGAGAACTTTTTTCGATGTTCACCTTCCACCCGTGAGACCTTAGAAAGGCCAGAACAATCTCTGTGTGAGCCTTGGCTCTGGGAAAAGACGACGCCTGTATTAAGATGTCGTCCAGATAAGGTGCTACTGCAATGCCCCGCGGTCTTAGTACCGCCAGAAGGGACCCTAGCACTTTCGTGAAAATTCTGGGAGCAGTGGCCAACCCGAAGGGAAGTGCCACGAACTGGTAATGCTTGTCCAGAAAGATGAACCTTAGGAACTGATGATGATCTTTGTGGATAGAAATATGTAGGTACGCATCCTTTAGGATCCACGGTAGTCATATATTGACCTTCCTGGATCATAGGTAAGATTGTTCGAATGGTCTCCATCTTGAATGATGGTATTCTGAGGAATTTGTTTAGAATTTTTAGATCCAGGATTGACCTGAAAGTTCCTTCCTTTTTGGGAACCACAAACAGGTTTGAGTAAAACCCCAGTCCTTGTTCTGTACTTGGAACTGGATATATTACTCCCATCTTGATTAGATCTTCTACACAGCGTAAGAACTCCTCTTTCTTTGTCTGGTCTGTAGACAGACGAGAAATGTGGAACCTTCCCCTTGGAGGGGAGTCCTTGAATTCTAGAAAATATCCCTGAGTAACGATCTCTAATGCCCAGAGATCGGGAACATCTCTTACCCAAGCCTGAGCGAAAAGAGAGAGTCTGCACCCTACCAGATCCGGTCCCGGATCGGGGGCTACCCCTTCATGCTGTCTTGGTAGCAGCTGCAGGCTTCTTGGCCTGTTTACCCTTGTTCCAGCCCCGCAAAGGCTTCCAGGTTGCCTTGGGCTGTGAAGCGTTACCCTCTTGCTTTGCGGTTGCAGAGGTTGAAGCAGGACCGCTCCTGAAGTTGCGAAAGGAACGAAAATTAGCCTTGTTTTTAGCCTTAAAAGGCCTATCTTGCGGGTGGGCATGGCCCTTTCCCCCGGTGATATCCGAAATAATCTCTTTCAACTCTGGCCCGAAAAGGGTCTTTCCCTTGAAAGGGATATTTAGTAATTTTGTTTTGGACGACACGTCGGCCGACCATGACTTGAGCCAAAGCGCTCTGCGTGCCATAATGGCAAAACCAGAATTTTTCGCAGCTAACTTAGCTAATTGCAAAGCGGCATCTGTGATAAAAAAATTAGCCAGTTTTAGAGCATTAATTCTATCCATGACTTCGTCATAAGAAGTCTCCCTCTGGAGCAATTCCTCCAGAGCCTCAAACCAAAAAGCCGCTGCAGTAGTTACAGGAATAATGCAGGCAATAGGGTGGAGAAGGAAACCTTGTTGAACAACTGTCTTCGATTGGGATGTGTCTAACACCACATTCACTTTACCCTCCCGTGGAGATGCCCTATCTGTTAGAGCGGCAAAGAGAATGACGGGGGGGCGGAGCTAGAGGGGGAGCTATATGGACAGCTCTGCTGTGTGCTCTCTTTGCCACTTCCTGTAGGGAATGAAAATATCCCACAAGTAATGATGAATCAGTGGACTGGATACACCTTGCAAGAGAAAAGGTGTGTCAATGTGAACCTAATTTGCATATCTAACCCAGAATTCCTTGCTGCATTGGAAACCGTGTATTCCAGAGGTTTTCTGTGGGAAAAACAGGCCTACTGGCCTGTCTAGATTTGTTAATGAACTACACAATGAGTTATTTTCTCTCTCTCTCTCTCTCTCTCTCTCTCTCTCTCTATATATATATATATATATATATATATATATATATATATATATATATATATATATATATATATATTATTATTATTATTTTTTAAATATATGGAAATTACTATATTGACTGACTACTGTAACACATAAAAAGAAGGGGGAACAGCTCTGCTGCTCACACAAAGCTGCTCACATAAAGTAATTTATCAGGTAAGCATAAATTTAGTTTTCTTTTACAAAGATATGACGAGTCCACGGATTTCATCCTTACTTGTGGGAAACCAATACCAAAGCAATAGGACACGGATGAAAGGGAGGGACAAGACAGGAACCTAAACGGAAATCACCACTGTTTGGAGAACCTTTCTCCCAAAAATAGCCTCAGATGAAGCAAAAGTATCAAATTTGGAAAAAATATGAAGGGAAGACCAAGTCGCAGCCTTACAAATCTGTTCAACAGAAGCATCGTTCTTGAAAGCCCAAGTGGAAGACACAGCCCTGGTGGAATGGGCCGTAATCCTTTCAGGAGGCTGCTGTCCAGCAGTCTCATATGCCATACGGATAATGCTTTTGAGCCAAAAAGAAAGAGGTCGCCGTAGCTTTTTGACCTCTCCGTCTTCCAGAATAAACAACAAAGAGAGAAGATGAACACAAATTCTGCAAAACGACCTAAACGTTAACGAAAACGGCTAAAATTTTTAGGGAAGGTACCTATGGGCTATCTGGTATTGCACCCCAAGTATGGAACCAATTTGACCCTTTATGGCGATTTTATGCCCCAATAGCCAAAAACGCTATAACACACTGAATAAAGTTAATGTCACCTCGCCACAGCTCTGCTGTGGCGCCTACCTGCCCTTCAACTGAAATCCCAGCACAGTTTAGGAAATAGAAACACCCTGGAGAGGACTCTGCTTTGCGACCATCTCCTCCGGTTCTTCTCTGCGCACTGAAGGCGCGAAAATAGGCCCCGCCCATCTGCTACGATGGGAGACTGAACCATGTTAGACCGCATGGGAAGCGGTTAGAAAATACATACAGGCCATGTGGAACCCCCTAGTAAAAAACGAGCAGCCCTCAACCTGCCCGGAATCACAGTGTCTCACCCAAAAGCTTTATAAATCTTTAATGCCCCACAGTAGCCATTAATGATTAAATAAAGCAGTAGGTACAATAAGTTCAATAAAATAAGCACAAGACTAGTCCCCATTAGTCATGGACTATACTTGCCCCACAAGTGCAACACTGCAGATCTGTAATTCTGAACCGGGTCTCCTCAGAATTATATAAAGACTGCACATACCTCAAAGGTGTCTGTAAGCACCAACCGCTCCCCACACTGCAGGCTATGCTGTATTCCCCAGACTCTGTGGGAAGGAACTTGATCTCAGTTACAGCTGCTGAAATCATCAGACTCAAGGCAGAATTCTTCTTCCATGTTCTGCCTTAGTAAAAATAGTACACTCCAGTACCATTTGAAAATAAAAAATTCTTGCTTGAAGAAAAATTAAACTAATATTCTATCACCTCTTAAACTTTACCAACTTCCTATAAGTACAGGCAAAGAGAATGACTCGGGGGGAGGAGTTAAGGGAGGAGCTATATAGCAGCTCTGCTGTGGTGCTCTTTGCCACTTCCTGTTAACAGGAGGTTAATATCCCATAAGTAAGGATGAAACCCGTGGACTCGGTACATCTTGTAAAAGAAAACACTTCAGACATCTACCGTGATAAACAGTACATAGATTGTTCAGAAATAATGCACATATTTCTATCCCAGGAGAATGTCAGGCAAAGCTCCACCGGATCAATAGAAATGTCTGCTAGTTGCAAAACACTGACTGCATAACATAACACTGCAGTTGTCTACAGATAACTAGTATACAGATAGTGCATAAACAAAGCCCCATATTCCTATGAACCCCATGGGACTGTCAGGTAAAGCTCCACCAGAGCGATAGTTATGTCTGCTAGTTGTGAAACACTAATTGCATAACATAACACTGTAGTCATCTATAGAGAACTAGTACACAGATAGTGCATAAAAAAAGAAAATTTATGCTTACCTGATAAATGTATTTCTTTTTTGACACGATGAGTCCACGGATCATCTTAATTACTATTGGGAATATCACTCCTGCCCAGCAGGAGGCGGCAAAGAGCACCACAGCAAAGCACTTAAATATCACCTCCCTTCCCTCCCAACCCAGTCATTCAAGCAAAGTAAAGGAGAGAGAGGAAGTAACAAGGTCCAGAGGTGTCTGAAGTTTATAATAACCAACAACCTGTCTTTCAAAAACAGGGCGGGCCGTGGACTCATCGTGTCAAAAAAGAAATAAATTTATCAGGTAAGCATAAATTTTCTTTTCTTTTTAATGACACGATGAGTCCACGGATCATCTTAATTACTATTGGGAATCAATACCCAAGCTAGAGTACACAGATGATACGGGAGGGACAAGACCGGGAACTGCTTGAAGAACCTTTCTCCCAAAAAGACCTTAGCCGAGGCAAAAGAGTCAAATTTAAAGAAGTTTGAAAAGAGAGAAAAGAGGACCAGGTTGCAAACTTGCAAATCTGTTCCATAAAAGGCTTCATTGTGAATGCCCACAAGGTAAAGAAGTAGCATTACTGTCTTTAACGTTAAACAGAAAACTGACGAAAATTCTTAGTCGTCTGTACAAAGAATCCTAATGCACGTACATCATCTTGCAAAGAAGGATTAGGACACCAGGAAAGAACTACGATCTCTTAATTAAAGTTCTGTTCCGAAACTACTTTAGGGAGAAACCCTAATTTAGTACGTAAAAACACACCATATCTGATGAAAAATAAGGTAAGGAGGCTCATACTGTAATGCTGAGAGCTCTGACTCCTCGAGCAGAGGAAATAGCCACCAGAAACAAAACTTTCCAAGATAACAACTTGAAATCTAAGTAATGCAACAGCTCAAACTGAGCCCCTTGAAGGACCTTAAGAACTAAACTAAGACTCCAAGAAGGAGTAACTGAGTTGAACACAGGCCTGATCCTGACCAAGGCCTGACCAAACAATTGTACATCTGGGTATCCACCCGACGTTTAAGTAACACAACAGACAAGGCAGCTATTTGACCCTTTTAGGTTAACTTGCCGACAATCCCTTCTCCAAACCTTCTTGGAGAAGGGACCTAAGTCTAGGAATCCGAAATCTACTCACTAAGAGTAGCCTTTGGATTCACACCAGTATAAATATTTACTCCATATCTTATGGTAAACATTCCTAGTCACAGGATTACAAGCCTGAATCATGGTCTCAATGACTGATTCCGAAAATCCACGCTTGGATAAAATAAAGCGTTCATCTACAAGTAGCCAGCTTCAGAGAAACTAGACTTGGAAGAAAGAAGGATCCTTGAAATAGAAGGTCCTTCCTCAACGGAAGTCTCCAAGGTGGAAGAGGTAACATGTCCACCAGGACAATATCCTAATTCCTGCGAGGCCATGCCGGTGTAAAGAGGACCACTGACGCCCTCTCCTGCTTAATTCGAGCCATAACTCGAGGAAGAGAAGCACACAGAGGAAATAGGATGTGAGACTGAAAATCCAAGGTACCGCCAGAACGTCAATTAGTACAGCCTGAGGGTTCCTTGACCTCAACCGGTACCTCGGAAGCTTGGCATTCTGACGAGAAGCCATGAGATCCTATTCCAACTGACCCCCTTTGAGAATCAAGCTGGAAAAACACTACCGGATGGAGTTCCCACTCCCCCGGGGAAAAGGTCTGCCTGCTGAAGAAGTCCGCCTCCCAGATGTCCACTTCTGGAATGTGGATCGCCAAAAGACAGCAATTGTGGGTCTCAGCCCACTGAATGATCTTGGCTACCTCTATCACGGCCAAGGAACTCTGAGTTCCTCCCTAACGTTGATGTAAGCCATTGAGGTTATATTGTCCGACTAGAATCTGATGAACCAGGCCAAAGCTTTCTGAGTCCAGGCCAGAAGGGGATTGAAGATTGCTCTCAATTCCAGATTGTTTATGGGTAGAACAGACTCCAAGTATATTGCTCCCCAGCCCAAAAGGTTGGTCTCTTTTGTCACAATCATCCATGCACAGGGCCACTGATGGCCGAAGAGAGGACTAAAGTGCTAGGCAAGAATTGAAATCTTTGATTTCCTGACTACTGTCAGACTTCATTGATGAGGAAAGAAATATAGTTCTCAAAAAAAAAAAAGCTATTCCAAATATTCCTTCCATGCGTGAGACCGCAGGAAAGATAACCCCATTTCCGTGAGTAATCTTGCTTATTGAAAGGAAGACACCTGAACCAGAAATTACAGATAAGGTGCCACTGCAATACCCAGCAATCAGAGCACCCCCAGCAGGGATCCTAGAACCCTTGAGAAAATTCTGGGAGCTGTGGCAAGGCCGAATGAAAGAACCACGAACTGAAAGTGTTTATCTAGAAAAACACACCTTAAAACTTGAGATGGTCATTGTGGGTGGGAACATGCAAGTAAGCGTCCTTTAAATCCACTGTGGTCATAAACTGACCCTCTTGGACCAAGTGAAGAATGGAACAAATAGATTCCATCTTGAAGGACGGCACTCTGAGAAACTTTTTTAGACTCCTGAGATCTAAAAATTGCTCTGAGGGTTCCCTCCTTCTTAGTAATCACGAACAGAATAGAATCCCAGACTTCGTTCCTGCAATAGAACAGGTACTAACACTCCCAGGTCGGAGAGGTTCCATACATAGTGTAAGAACGCCTCTCTTTTTCTGCAGACAATATTGAAAGCAGAAACCTTCCCCTGGGAGAAAAAGTCTTGAACCCTAGTTTGTATCCCTGGGACACACTGTCCTCCCGGATCGGGGGCAGGCCCTTCATGCTGTCTTTGATTCACCAGCAGGCTACTTGGATAGCTTTCCCCTATTCCAAGACTGACTGGGTCTCCAGGAAGGCTTAGGCTGCTCCTGCTTGAAAGAAGGAGTAGAAGGATTTCCTTTGAATTCTCGAAAGGAACGAAAATACTCTGACGCCCTTTTTGTTTATTTCTCTTATCCTGAGGGAGGGAATGTCTCTTACCTCCCGTAATATCAGAAAGTATCTCTGTCAAACCAGGTCCCAACAAGGTCTTCCCCTTGTAAGGAATCGCCAAAAGTTTAGACTTAGATGAGGCATCCACAGACCAATATTTTAATCATAACGCTCTGAGGGCCAAAATGGCAAAGCCTGAAATCTTATCTCCCAGCTTAATAACCTAAAGGGAAGCATCTGAAATAAAGGAGTCAGCTAATTTAAGTTGCTTTTTTCCTACCCTGGATTTCTTCAAGAGGGTCTGTCCGATAGGAACAGACAACGCATCAAACCAGTACGCCGCCGCACTGGTGACAGTAGCAATACAAACCGCAGGTTGTTGTAACTTCTGACGTACATACATTCCCTGGGTACCATTGCCAAGACTCCTTGCTAGAGTCTGCTTTTTTTTTTTAATAATAAGAAATGGATAAAAGGGGATACCCAGGGGATACCCAGTTTCTCCCATTCCTTTGTAATCATCTCTGTAGCCCTATCTGGTACAATAATTATTTCTACCATGGAGGGCACATCAAAATCTTTGTATATTTTACTGAACTTATTAGGATTGACTACGCCGGTAATGTCGGAGTTGTCCAGGGTAGCAAAAACCTCCTTAAATAACAGGTGTTCAAGCTTAACCTGAAAGAAACAACTTCAGTATCAGATAAAGGTATTACACAGACTGCATCTGAGATTCCCCCTTATGTACTACCGAAGTATCTTCCTCTTCAGGCTTCAGGGAAGAAACATTCGGAATAGCTACTACTGTATCAGCAACGTTACTCACTGGCTAAATACATTTCCTCAAGCGCTTTCCCTGCAGCATGGGGAATGCAGACAATGCATCAAATACCGCCGATGTACATTAGAGAAGCGATGTCTTGCAAAGTAACTCCAGGTGGAGTTTAAGAGGAAGCACAGGGCACTGCATGTGTGGATAATAAAATTTCTGGACACTTTGAGGAGAAATTTGTGGCATATATTGAGCATTGTCAATAGCCTCCTGCACAGCACCCACCTTAGCAGGAGTAGGCTCAGAAAAAAAAAATGTTTTCCCTATAATTAAAGTTCTCTCATAACATAAGGAACATAAAAAAGGGACTGGTGGTTCCACATTTGTATCCAAAACATAAGGTGAAGCTTAGCAGGACCTCTTGGTCCATTCTGACTCACATATGGATGTTTAATCAAATAAAAGTCTTACATTTTATTTAAAAAAATTAACCTAGGAAAAAACGTTACTGTCTCTTTATGTGTGCAGAAATGGCTAAAATGGTACACAAATACTGCAGAACCCCTCTACACCTAACGTTGCTGAGGTGCCTGCCAGCCCTTCTGACACCAGTTGAAATCACAGTAAAAAATCACGAGTCATCTGTATCGCTGTCCGGTTCTATGAACAAGCACACTGATTGAAAACAATCCGTTCCTTCTGAAAATCGGAAGTGCTAGGAAAGTGGTGCGTAACTCAAATTGGCGCCACACATAACTCCGCCCATCGTGGGCATTTCAATAGCAATCTCCCAGTTGCCATTTTATTTCAGTTAAACCACCAGGAAATGATTAAGAAACTGACCAGCTTCAGCTTTCTTTTTTTTTCTTTTTTTAAGGCTTTATTCAACATTTAAACATATTGATATTTAACAAAATAGTGAAAACAACAACAAGTTTGACTCATTTGTCCACTAGGTATTTTCCTCATGTTTAAATTAAAGTTCATAATAGTCCACAAAAAGTCCCCATAAAGTTCCATGGAATCCATCGCCATCATCAAATTAATTTTCCTTAACTAAAGTGCAAACTAAAAATACAAAAACATAATTTATGTAAGAACTTACCTGATAAATACATTTCTTTCATATTAGCAAGAGTCCATGAGCTAGTGACGTATGGGATATACATTCCTACCAGGAGGGGCAAAGTTTCCCAAACCTTAAAATGCCTATAAATACACCCCTCACCACACCCACAATTTAGTTTAATGAATAGCCAAGAAGTGGGGTGATAAGAAAAAGTGCGAAAGCATCAAAAATATAAGGAATTGGAATAATTGTGCTTTATACAAAAAAATCATAACCACCACAAAAAAGGGTGGGCCTCATGGACTCTTGCTAATATGAAAGAAATGAATTTATCAGGTAAGTTCTTACATAAATTATGTTTTCTTTCATGTAATTAGCAAGAGTCCATGAGCTAGTGACGTATGGGATAATAAATACCCAAGATGTGGAACTTCCACGCAAGAGTCACTAGAGAGGGAGGGATAAAATAAAGACAGCCAATTCCGCTGAAAAATTAATCCACTACCCAAATCAAAAAAGTTTCAATTTTTATAATGAAAAAAAATGAAATTATAAGCAGAAGAATCAAACTGAAACAGCTGCCTGAAGTACCATTCTACCAAAAACTGCTTCTAAAGAAGAGAAAACATCAAAATGGTAGAACATAATAAAAGTATGCAAAGAAGACAAAGTCATAGCTTTGCAAACCTGATCAACAGAAGCTTCATTCTTAAATGCCCAGGAAGTAGAAACTTACCTAGTAGAATGAGCCGTAATCCACTGAGGCGGGAATCAACCCGACTCCAAATAAGCATGATTAATCAAAAGTTTTACCCAGATGACAAAGAAATGGCAGAAGCCTTTTGACCTTCCTAAGACCAGAAAAGATAACAAATAGACTAGAAGTCTGTGTGAAATCTGAATAGCTTCAACATAGGATTTCAAAACTCTTACCATATCCAAAGAATGTAAGAAATCTTAGGAAAAGACAATAAATTCCTCCCTAATGTTGATATAAATCACAACTTTAGGTAAGAATTGAAATGAGGATAGCAAAAACCACCTTATCCTGATGAAAAAAATCAGAAAAAGGAGACTCACAAGAAAGAACAGATAATTCAAAAACTGTTCTAGCTGAAGAGATGTCTAAAAAGAACAATACTTTCCATGAAAGTAAATAATGTCTAGAGAAAGCATATGCTCAAATAGAAGAGCCTGTAAAGCCTTCAGCACCAAATTAAAACTCAAAAGAGGAGAAATTGGCCTAATGACAGGTTTGATAAGAACCAAAGCCTGAACAAAATAATGAATAACAGGAAGGAACACTGCCTTATCCTGATGAAAAATCAGAAAAGGAGATCCACAAGAAAGAGTGGAAAACTCAGAAACTCTTCTAGCAGAAGAGATAGCCAAAAGGAACAATACTTTCCAAGAAAGTAATTTTAATGTCCAGAGAACGCAAAGGTTCAAACGGGGGAACCTGTAAAGCCCTCCCAAATTGAGGCTCCAAGGAGGAGAGATTGACTTAATGACAGGCTTGGTACAAACCAAAGCCTGTACAAAACAATGAATATCAGAATGAATAGCAATCTTTCTGTAAAAAAGAACAGAAAGAGAAGAGATTTGTCCTTTCAAAGAACTTGCAGACAAAACCTTATCTAAACCAACCTGAAAAATTGTAAAATTCTAGGAATTCTAAAAGAATGCCAAAAGAATTTATGAGAAGAACACCAAGAAATGTAAGTCTTCCAAGCTCGATAATAAATCTTTCTAGAGACAGATTTACAAACCTGTAACATAGTATTAATCACCGAGTCAGAGAAACCTCTATGACTAAGAATCAAGAGTTCAATCTCCATACCTTCAAATTGAATGATTTGAGATCCTGATGGAAAAAATGGGCCTTGAGATAGAAAGTCTGGTCTTAACGGAAGTGTCCAAGGTCGGCAACTAGCCATCCGAATGAGATCCGCATACCAAAACCTGTGAGGCCATGCTGGAACCACCAGCAGTACAAACGAACGCTCCATTAGAATTTTGGAAGAACTAGAGGCGGAAGATAATTCCAAGGAAATGTCAATGCATACGCTACTTTCGCCTGAGGATCCCCGGACCTGAAATAGGCCCCTGGAAAGTTCCTTGTTAAGACGAGAGGCTAACAAATCTATTTCTGGAAGCCCTCACATCTGAAAAATTGAAAAACATATCTGGGTAAAGAGACCATTCTCCCGGATGTAAAGCTTGATTAACAGAGATAATCTGCTTCCCAAATGTCAATACCTGGGAAAAGGACCACAGAATTTAGATAGGAGCTGGATTTAGCCCAAGCAAATATCCGAGATACTTTTGTCACAGTCTAAGGACTGATAGTCCCACCCTGAAGATTGACATACACCACAGATGTGATAATGTCTGAAAAAAACAATAAACATCTCTTCTTCAAAAGAAACCAACTGAAGAACTCTGGGAATGCACAGAGTTCCAAAATATCAAATGGAAATCTCGCCTCCTGAGATTTCCAAACCCCTTGTGCTGACAGAGAACCTCAAACAGCCTCCCAACCTAAAAGACTCGCATCTGTAGAGATCATGGTCCAGGTTGAAAGAATCGAAGAGACCTGTAGAACTAAATGATGGTGATCTTAACCACCGAATCAAAGATAGATAAACATAGAATTCGAAGATTTAAAAAGTGAAATCCTAGAATCCCTGCACCATTATTCAGCATAAAAAACTGGAAAGGTTTTCTATAAAAATGAACAAAGGGAATTGAATCCAATGCTGCAGCCATAAGACCTAAATTTCCATGCATATATAGCAACTGAAGGAAATAATAGAGACTGAAGGTACCGACAGACGGAACCCAATAAAAAAATCACTTGTCTGATAGAGACAAAGACAGTAACACAATCTATCTGGAAACCTAAAAAAAGGTGACCCTTGTGTGAGGAATCAAGAGCTTTCGATAAAAAGATCCTCTAACCATGTCTTGAAAAAACAAAGTTGAATCATATGAGATTCCGTAGTCTCAAAAAAATATAATTTATGCTTACCTGATAAATTCATTTCTCTTGTAGTGTAGTCAGTCCACGGGTCATCCATTACTTATGGGATTATATCTCTTCCCCAACAGGAAGTGCAAGAGGATCACCCAAGCAGAGCTGCTACATAGCTCTTCCCCTCAACGTCATATCCAGTCATTCGACCGAAACCATACGAGAAAGGAGAAACTATAGGGTGCAGTGGTGACTGGAGTTTAATTAAAATTTAGACCTGCCGCAAAAAAACAGGGCGGGCCGTGGAATGACTACACTACAAGAGAAATGAATTTATCAGGTAAGCATAAATTATATTTTCTCTTGTTAAGTGTAGTCAGTCCACAGGTCATCCATTACTTATGGGATACCAATACCAAAGCTAAAAGTACACGGATGACGGGAGGGACAAGACAGGATCATTATACGGAAGGAACCACTGCCTGTAGAACCTTTCTCCCAAAAACAGCCTCCGAAGAAGCAAAAGTGTCAAATTTGTAAAATTTTGAAAAAGTGTGAAGTGAAGACCAAGTTGCAGCCTTGCAAATCTGTTCAACAGAGGCCTCATTCTTAAAGGCCCAGGTGGAAGCCACAGCTCTAGTAGAATGAGCTGTAATCCTTTCAGGAGGCTGCTGTCCAGCAGTCTCATAGGCTAAACGTATTACGCTACGAAGCCAAAAAGAGAGAGAGGTAGCCGAGGCCTTTTGACCTCTCCTCTGTCCAGAGTAAACGACAAACAGGGAAGAAGTTTGACGAAAATCTTTAGTTGCCTGCAAATAAAACTTCAGGGCACGGACGACGTCAAGATTGTGCAAAAGTCGTTCCTTCTTTGAAGAAGGGTTAGGACACAATGATGGAACAACAATCTCTTGATTGGTATTCCTGTTAGTGACTACCTTAGGTAAGAACCCAGGTTTAGTACGCAGAACTGCCTTGTCTGAATGAAAAATCAGATAAGGGGAATCACAATGTAAGGCAGATAACTCAGAGACTCTCCGAGCCGAGGAAATAGCCATCAAAAACAGAACTTTCCAACATAAAAGCTTGATATCGATGGAATGAAGGGGTTCAAACGGAACGCCTTGCAGAACGTTAAGAACTAAGTTTAAGCTCCACGGCGGAGCAACAGTCTTAAACACAGGCTTAATCCTAGCCAACGCTTGACAAAAAGCCTGAACGTCTGGAACTTCTGCCAGACGTTTGTGCAGAAGAATAGACAGAGCTGAAATCTGTCCCTTTAACGAACTAGCAGATAAACCCTTTTCTAAACCCTCTTGTAGAAAAGACAATATCCTAGGAATCCTAACCTTACTCCATGAGTAACTCTTGGATTCGCACCAATATAAATATTTACGCCACATCTTATGGTAAATTTTCCTGGTAACAGGTTTCCTAGCCTATATTAAGGTATCAATAACTGACTCCGAGAATCCACGCTTTGATAGAATCAAGAGTTCAATCTCCATGCAGTCAGCCTCAGAGAAATTAGATTTGGATGTTTGAAAGGACCCTGCATCAGAAGGTCCTGTCTCAGAGGCAGAGACCATGGTGGACAGGACGACATGTCCACTAGATCTGCATACCAGGTCCTGCGTGGCCACGCAGGCGCTATTAGAATTACCGATGCTCTCTCCTGTTTGATCCTGGCAATCAATCGAGGAAGCATCGGGAATGGTGGAAACACATAAGCCATGTTGAAGACCCAAGGTGCTGTCAGAGCATCTATCAACACCGCTCCCGGGTCCCTGGACCTGGATCCGTAACAAGGAAGCTTGGCGTTCTGGCGAGACGCCATGAGATCCAGATCTGGTTTGCCCCAACGATGAAGCAGTTGGGCAAAGACCTCCGGATGAAGTTCCCACTCCCCCGGATGAAAGGTCTGGCGACTTAGAAAATCCGCCTCCCAGTTCTCCACGCCTGGGATGTGGATCGCTGACAGGTGGCAAGAGTGAGACTCTGCCCAGCGAATTATCTTTGAGACTTCCAACATCGCTAGGGAACTCCTGGTTCCTCCTTGATGGTTGATGTAAGCCACAGTCGTGATGTTGTCCGACTGAAATCTGATGAACCTCAGAGTTGCTAACTGAGGCCAAGCCAGAAGAGCATTGAAAAACATAATTTATGTAAGAACTTACCTGATAAATTCATTTCTTTCATATTAGCAAGAGTCCATGAGCTAGTGACGTATGGGATATACATTCCTACCAGGAGGGGCAAAGTTTCCCAAACCTCAAAATGCCTATAAATACACCCCTCACCACACCCACAATTCAGTTTAACGAATAGCCAAGAAGTGGGGTGATAAAAAAGTGCGAAAGCATATAAAATAAGGAATTGGAATAATTGTGCTTTATACAAAATCATAACCACCACAAAAAAAGGGCGGGCCTCATGGACTCTTGCTAATATGAAAGAAATGAATTTATCAGGTAAGTTCTTACATAAATTATGTTTTCTTTCATGTAATTAGCAAGAGTCCATGAGCTAGTGACGTATGGGATAATGACTACCCAAGATGTGGATCTTTCCACACAAGAGTCACTAGAGAGGGAGGGATAAAATAAAGACAGCCAATTCCTGCTGAAAATAATCCACACCCAAAATAAAGTTTAACGAAAAACATAAGCAGAAGATTCAAACTGAAACCGCTGCCTGAAGTACTTTTCTACCAAAAACTGCTTCAGAAGAAGAAAATACATCAAAATGGTAGAATTTAGTAAAAGTATGCAAAGAGGACCAAGTTGCTGCTTTGCAGATCTGGTCAACCGAAGCTTCATTCCTAAACGCCCAGGAAGTAGATACTGACCTAGTAGAATGAGCTGTAATTCTCTGAGGCGGAATTTTACCCGACTCAACATAGGCAAGATGAATTAAAGATTTCAACCAAGATGCCAAAGAAATGGCAGAAGCTTTCTGGCCTTTCCTAGAACCGGAAAAGATAACAAATAGACTAGAAGTCTTACGGAAAGATTTCGTAGCTTCAACATAATATTTCAAAGCTCTAACAACATCCAAAGAATGCAACGATTTCTCCTTAGAATTCTTAGGATTAGGACATAATGAAGAAACCACAATTTCTCTACTAATGTTGTTGGAATTCACAACTTTAGGTAAAAATTCAAAAGAAGTTCGCAACACCGCCTTATCCTGATGAAAAATCAGAAAAGGAGACTCACAAGAAAGAGCAGATAATTCAGAAACTCTTCTAGCAGAAGAGATGGCCAAAAGGAACAAAACTTTCCAAGAAAGTAATTTAATGTCCAATGAATGCATAGGTTCAAACGGAGGAGCTTGAAGAGCTCCCAGAACCAAACTCAAACTCCAAGGAGGAGAAATTGACTTAATGACAGGTTTTATACGAACCAAAGCTTGTACAAAAACAATGAATATCAGGAAGAATAGCAATCTTTCTGTGAAAAAGAACAGAAAGAGCAGAGATTTGTCCTTTCAAAGAACTTGCGGACAAACCCTTATCTAAACCATCCTGAAGAAACTGTAAAATTCTCGGTATTCTAAAAGAATGCCAAGAAAAATGATGAGAAAGACACCAAGAAATATAAGTCTTCCAGACTCTATAATATATCTCTCGAGATACAGATTTACGAGCCTGTAACATAGTATTAATCACGGAGTCAGAGAAACCTCTTTGACCAAGAATCAAGCGTTCAATCTCCATACCTTTAAATTTAAGGATTTCAGATCCTGATGGAAAAAAGGGCCTTGTGACAGAAGGTCTGGTCTTAACGGAAGAGTCCACGGTTGGCAAGAGGCCATCCGGACAAGATCCGCATACCAAAACCTGTGAGGCCATGCCGGAGCTACCAGCAGAACAAACGAGCATTCCTTCAGAATCTTGGAGATTACCCTTGGAAGAAGAACTAGAGGCGGAAAGATATAGGCAGGATGATACTTCCAAGGAAGTGATAATGCATCCACTGCCTCCGCCTGAGGATCCCGGGATCTGGACAGATACCTGGGAAGTTTCTTGTTTAGATGGGACGCCATCAGATCTATTTCTGGAAGTTCCCACATTTGAACAATCTGAAGAAATACCTCTGGGTGAAGAGACCATTCGCCCGGATGCAACGTTTGGCGACTGAGATAATCCGCTTCCCAATTGTCTACACCTGGGATATGAACCGCAGAGATTAGACAGGAGCTGGATTCCGCCCAAACCAAGATTCGAGATACTTCTTTCATAGCCAGAGGACTGTGAGTCCCTCCTTGATGATTGATGTATGCCACAGTTGTGACATTGTCTGTCTGAAAACAAATGAACGATTCTCTCTTCAGAAGAGGCCAAAACTGAAGAGCTCTGAAAATTGCACGGAGTTCCAAAATATTGATCGGTAATCTCACCTCCTGAGATTCCCAAACTCCTTGTGCCGTCAGAGATCCCCACACAGCTCCCCAACCTGTGAGACTTGCATCTGTTGAAATTACAGTCCAGGTCGGAAGCACAAAAGAAGCCCCCTGAATTAAACGATGGTGATCTGTCCACCATGTTAGAGAGTGTCGAACAATCGGTTTTAAAGATATTAATTGAGATATCTTCGTGTAATCCTTGCACCATTGCTTCAGCATACAGAGCTGAAGAGGTCGCATGTGAAAACGAGCAAAGGGGATCGCGTCCGATGCAGCAGTCATAAGACCTAGAATTTCCATGCATAAGGCTACCGAAGGGAATGATTGTGACTGAAGGTTTCGACAAGCTGTAATCAACTTTAGACGTCTCTTGTCTGTTAAAGACAGAGTCATGGACACTGAATCCATCTGGAAACCCAGAAAGGTTACCCTTGTCTGAGGAATCAAAGAACTTTTTGGTAAATTGATCCTCCAACCATGATCTTGAAGAAACAACACAAGTCGATTCGTATGAGATTCTGCTAAATGTAAAGACTGAGCAAGTACCAAGATATCGTCCAAATAAGGAAATACCACAATACCCTGTTCTCTGATTACAGACAGCAGGGCACCGAGAACCTTTGTAAAAATTCTTGGAGCTGTAGCTAGGCCAAACGGCAGAGCCACAAATTGGTAATGCTTGTCCAGAAACGAGAATCTCAGGAACTGATAATGATCTGGATGAATCGGAATATGCAGATATGCATCCTGTAAATCTATCGTGGACATATAATTCCCTTGCTGAACAAAAGGTAAGATAGTCCTTACAGTTACCATCTTGAACGTTGGTATCCTTACATAACGATTCAATATTTTTAGATCCAGAACTGGTCTGAAAGAATTCTCCTTCTTTGGTACAATGAAGAGATTTGAATAAAACCCCATCCCCTGTTCCGGAACTGGAACTGGCATAATTACTCCAGTCAACTCTAGATCTGAAACACATTTCAGAAATGCTTGAGCTTTTACTGGATTTACTGGGACACGGGAAAGAAAAAATCTCTTTGCAGGAGGTCTCAACTTGAAACCAATTCTGTACCCTTCTGAAACAATGCTCTGAATCCAAAGATTGTGAACAGAATTGATCCAAATTTCCTTGAAAAAACGTAACCTGCCCCCTACCAGCTGAGCTGGAATGAGGGCCGCACCTTCATGTGGACTTAGAAGCAGGCTTTGCCTTTCTAGCTGGCTTGGATTTATTCCAGACTGGAGATGGTCTCCAAACTGAAACTGCTCCTGAGGATGAAGGATCAGGCTTTTGTTCTTTGTTGAAACGAAAGGAACGAAAACGATTATTAGCCCTGTTTTTACCTTTAGATTTTTTATCCTGTGGTAAAAAAGTTCCTTTCCCACCAGTAACAGTTGAAATAATGGAATCCAACTGAGAACCAAATAATTTGTTACCCTGGAAAGAAATGGAAAGTAAAGTTGATTTAGAAGCCATATCAGCATTCCAAGTTTTAAGCCATAAAGCTCTTCTAGCTAAAATAGCTAGAGACATAAACCTGACATCAACTCTGATAATATCAAAAATGGCATCACAGATAAAATTATTAGCATGCTGAAGAAGAATAATAATATCATGAGAATCACGATGTGTTACTTGTTGCGCTAAAGTTTCCAACCAAAAAGTTGAAGCTGCAGCAACATCAGCCAAAGATATAGCAGGTCTAAGAAGATTACCTGAGCACAGATAAGCTTTTCTTAGAAAGGACTCAATTTTCCTATCTAGAGGATCCTTAAACGAAGTACCATCTGACGTAGGAATAGTAGTACGTTTAGCAAGGGTAGAAATAGCCCCATCAACTTTAGGGATCTTGTCCCAAAATTCTAATCTGTCAGACGGCACAGGATATAATTGCTTAAAACGTTTAGAAGGAGTAAATGAATTACCCAAATTATCCCATTCTTTGGAAATTACTGCAGAAATAGCATTAGGAACAGGAAAAACTTCTGGAATAACCACAGGAGCTTTAAATACCTTATCTAAACGTTTAGAATTAGTATCAAGAGGACCAGAATCCTCTATTTCTAAAGCAATTAGAACTTCTTTAAGTAAAGAACGAATAAATTCCATTTTAAATAAATATGAAGATTTATCAGCATCAACCTCAGAGACAGAATCCTCTGAACCAGAGGAGTCATCAGAATCAGAATGATGATGTTCATTTAAAAATTCATCTGTAGGGAGAGAAGTTTTAAAAGATTTTTTACGTTTACTAGAAGGAGAAATAACAGACATAGCCTTCTTTATGGATTCAGAAACAAAATCTCTTATATTATCAGGAACATTCTGCACCTTAGATGTTGAGGGAACTGCAACAGGCAATGGTACTTTACTAAAGGAAATATTATCTGCTTTAACAAGTTTGTCATGACAATCAATACAAACAACAGCTGGAGAAATAGCTACCAAAAGTTTACAGCAGATACACTTAGCTTTGGTAGATTCAGCACTTGACAGCGATTTTCCTGTAGTATCTTCTGGCTCAGATGCAACGTGAGACATCTTGCAATATGTAAGAGAAAAAACAACATATAAAGCAAAATTGATCAAATTCCTTAAATGACAGTTTCAGGAATGGGAAAGAATGCCAAAGAACAAGCTTCTAGCAACCAGAAGCAATAAAAAATGAGACTTAAATAATGTGGAGACAAAAGTGACGCCCATATTTTTTCGCGCCAAATAAGACGCCCACATTATTTGGCGCCTAAATGCTTTTTGGCGCCAAAAATGACGCCACATCCGGAACGCCAACATTTTTGGCGCGAAATAACGTCAAAGAATGACGCAACTTCCGGCGACACGTATGACGCCGGAAACGGAAATAGAATTTTTGCGCCAAAAAAGTCCGCGCCAAGAATGACGCAATAAAATGAAGCATTTTCAGCCCCCGCGAGCCTAACAGCCCACAGGGAAAAAGTCAAATTTTAAGGTAAGAAAAATGATCAAATCAAAATGCATTATCCCAAATATGAAACTGACTGTCTGAAAATAAGGAAAGTTGAACATTCTGAGTCAAGGCAAATAAATGTTTGAATACATATATTTAGAACTTTATAAACAAAGTGCCCAACCATAGCTTGGAGTGTCACAGAAAATAAGACTTACTTACCCCAGGACACTCATCTACATATAGCAGATAGCCAAACCAGTACTGAAACGAGAATCAGCAGAGGTAATGGTATATATAAGAGTATATCGTCGATCTGAAAAGGGAGGTAAGAGATGAATCTCTACGACCGATAACAGAGAACCTATGAAATAGACCCCTTAGAAGGAGATCACTGCATTCAAATAGGCAATACTCTCCTCACATCCCTCTGACATTCACTGCACGCTGAGAGGAAAACCGGGCTCCAACTTGCTGCAGAGCGCATATCAACGTAGAATCTAGCACAAACTTACTTCACCACCTCCATCGGAGGCAAAGTTTGTAAAACTGAATTGTGGGTGTGGTGAGGGGTGTATTTATAGGCATTTTGAGGTTTGGGAAACTTTGCCCCTCCTGGTAGGAATGTATATCCCATACGTCACTAGCTCATGGACTCTTGCTAATTACATGAAAGAAATTGCTCTTAACTCCAGAATGTTTATTGGAAGGAGACTCTCCTCCCGAGTCCATGATCCCTGAGCCTTCAGGGAATTCCAGACTGCGCCCCAACCTAGAAGGCTGGCGTCTGTTGTTACAACCGTCCAATCTGGCCTGCGGAAGGGCATCCCCTTGGACAGATGTGGCCGAGAAAGCCACCATAGAAGAGAATCTCTGGTCTCTTGATCCAGATTTAGCAGAGGGGACAAATCTGAGTAATCCCCATTCCACTGACTTAGCATGCACAATTGCAGCGGTCTGAGATGCAGGCGCGCAAATGGTACTATGTCCATTGCCGCTACCATTAAGCCGATTACCTCCATGCACTGAGCCACTGACGGGTGTTGAATGGAATGAAGGACACGGCAAGCATTTAGAAGTTTTGATAACCTGGCCTCCGTCAGGTAAATTTTCATTTCTACAGAATCTATAAGAGTCCCTAGAAAGGGAACTCTTGTAAGTGGCAATAGAGAACTCTTTTCTACGTTCACCTTCCACCCATGCAACCTTAGAAATGCCAGAACTATCTCTGTATGAGACTTGGCAGTTTGAAAACTTGACGCTTGTATCAGAATGTCGTCTAGGTACGGAGCCACCGCTATGCCTCGCGGTCTTAGTACCGCCAGAAGTGAGCCCAGAACCTTTGTAAAGATTATTGGAGCCGTAGCTAACCCGAAGGGAAGAGCTACAAACTGGTAATGCCTGTCTAGGAAGGCAAATCTTAGATACCAGTAATGATCCTTGTGAATCGGTATGTGAAGGTAGGCATCCTTTAAATCCACGGTGGTCATGTACTGAACCTCTTGGATCATGGGTAGGATGGTTCGAATAGTTTCCATTTTGAACGATGGAACTCTTAGGAATTTGTTTAGGATCTTTAAGTCCAAGATTGGTCTGAAGGTTCCCTCTTTCTTGGGAACCACAAACAGATTTGAATAGAATCCTTGCCCGTGTTCCGACCGCGGAACTGGGTGGATCACCCCCATTAGTAAGAGGTCTTGTACACAGCGTAGAAACGCCTCTTTCTTTATTTGGTTTGCTGATAACCTTGAAAGATGAAATCTCCCTTGTGGAGGAGAAGCTTTGAAGTCCAGAAGATATCCCTGAGATATGATCTCCAACGCCCAGGGATCCTGGACATCTCTTGCCCAAGCCTGGGCAAAGAGAGAAAGTCTGCCCCCCACTATATCCGTTTCCGGATAGGGGGCCCTCACTTCATGCTGTCTTAGGGGCAGCAGCAGGTTTTCTGGCCTGCTTGCCCTTGTTCCAGGACTGGTTAGCTTTCCAGCCCTGTCTGTAGCGAGCAATAGCTCCTTCCTGTCTTGGAGCGGAGGAAGTTGATGCTGCTCCTGCCTTGAGGTTACGAAAGGCACGAAAATTAGACTGTTTAGCCTTTGGTTTGGCCCTGTCTTGAGGCAGAGCATGGCCCTTACCTCCAGTAATGTCAGCGATAATTTCTTTCAAGCTGGGCCCGAATAAGGTCTGCCCCTTGAAAGGAATATTAAGCAATTTAGATTTAGAAGTCACATCAGCTGACCAGGATTTAAGCCACAGCGCTCTGCGCGCTTGGATGGCGAATCCGGAGTTCTTAGCCGTAAGTTTGGTTAAGTGTACGACGGCATCAGAAACAAATGAGTTAGCTAGCTTAAGGGCTTTAATCTTGTTCATAATTTCATCCAATGGAGCTGTGCGAATGGTCTCTTCCAGAGAATCAAACCAGAATGCCCCCGCAGCAGTGACAGGCGCAATGCATGCAAGGGGTTGTAAGATAAAACCTTGTTGAACAAACATTTTCTTAAGGTAACCCTCTAACTTTTTATCCATTGGATCTGAAAAAGCACAGCTATCCCCCACGGGATAGTGGTGCGCTTAGCCAAAGTAGAAACTGCTCCCTCCACCTTAGGGACCGTCTGCCATAAGTCTCGTGTGGTGGCATCTATTGGAAACATTTTTCTAAATATAGGAGGGGGTGAAAAGGGCACACCGGGTCTATCCCACTCCTTGTTAACAATTTCTGTAAGCCTTTTAGGTATAGGAAAAACGTCAGTACACACCGGTACCGCAAAATATTTATCCAGCCTACATACTTTCTCTGGAATTGCAACCGTGTTACAATCATTCAGAGCCGCTAATACCTCCCCTAGCAATACGCGGAGGATCTCAAGCTTAAATTTAAAATTAGAAATCTTTGAATCCAGTCTGCCTGGATCAGATCCGTCACCCACAGAATGAAGCTCTCCGTCCTCATGTTCTGCAAATTGTGACGCAGTGTCAGACATGGCTCTACCATTATCAGCGCGCTCTGTTCTTACTCCAGAGTGATCGCGTTTACCTCTTAATTCTGGCAATTTAGATAGTACTTCTGTCATAACAGTAGCCATGTCTTTCAAAGTGATTTGTATGGGCCGCCCTGATGTACTTGGCGCCACGATATCACGCACCTCCTGAGCGGGAGGCGAAGGTACTGACACGTGAGGAGAGTTAGTCGGCATAACTTCCCCCTCGTTGTCTGGTGATAATTTCTTAACATATAAAGTTTGACTTTTATTTATAGTGACATCTATACATTGAGTGCACAAATTTCTATTGGGCTCCACATTGGCCTTTAAACATAGTGAACAAACAGATTCATCTGTGTCAGACATGTTTAAAACAGACTAGCAATAACACTAGCAAACTTGGAAAAACTTTTAAATAAATTTACAAGCTATATAAAAAACGCTACTGCGCCTTTAAGAAGCATAAAAAAGTGTCACAGTTGAATTAACAATGAACCAAATTAGTTAAAGCAACCAAATTTTTACAGTAAATGTATAAAGTTAGCAGAGGATTGCACCCACCAGCAAAGGATGATTAACCCCTTAATACCCAAAACGGATAACAATTGTAGTAATTATCGTTTTTATCACAGTCAAACACACTGTCACAGATCTGCTGTGACTGATTACCTCCCTCAAAACTAGTTTTGGAGACCCCTGAGCTCTGTAGAGACGTCCTGGATCATGGAGGAAGAAATAGGAAGACTGTGACTGAATTTTTACTGCGCAACAAAGCGCTAAAATAGGCCCCTCCCACTCATATTACAACAGTGGGGAAGCTCAGTAAACTGTTTTTATGTAGAAAAAACGACAGCCATGTGGTAAAAATCATGCCCATTAAGTTTTATCACCAAGTACCTCAGAAAAAACGATTAACATACCAGTAAACGTTTTATAATTTAAAGTTATGAAGTGTTATTAATAAGCCTGCTGCCAGTCGCTTTCACTGCAGTGAAGGCTCAGATATTACTTCAGTATTAGCAGTATTTTCTGAGTTAAATTCCATTCCTTAGAAAAATACTTAAGTGTATACATACATATTTATCAGCCTGATACCAGTCGCTACTACTGCATTTAAGGCTGCACTTACATTACATCGGTATTAGCAGTATTTTCTCAGTCAATTCCATTCCTTAGAAAATAATTTATTGCACATACCTCCTTGCAGGTGAGCCCTGCATGCTATCCCCTGTTCTGAAGTTACCTCACTCCTCAGAATGGCCGAGAACAGCAAGTGGATCTTAGTTACGTCCGCTAAGATCATAGAAAACTCAGGCAGATTCTTCTTCTAATGCTGCCTGAGGACAAACAACACACTCCGGTGCCGTTTAAAATAACAAACTTTTGATTGAAGAAATAAAAACTAAGTTTAAAACACCACAGTCCTCTCACACGACCTATCTTTAGTTAGGTGCAAGAGAATGACTGGGTATGACGTTGAGGGGAGGAGCTATGTAGCAGCTCTGCTTGGGTGATCCTCTTGCACTTCCTGTTGGGGAAGAGATATAATCCCATAAGTAATGGATGACCCGTGGACTGACTACACTTAACAAGAGAAATAAAAATAATCTGAATGAAAACAGAAAATGAAGATATGCATCTATTGTATCTAATGAAAACAAATAATGCTATCACTGACCAAAAAAGGCAGAATAGACCATATAAATACCAATCTAAAAGATGGTACATAATAAAAAGATTTTCTATCTTTGGAACAATGAATAGTTTTGAATAAAACCCCAAAACCCAGTTCCTAAAAATGGAACTGGAATAAATACCCCAGAAGATTCCAGATCTGAGCAGCGCTTGAACCCCAACAGGTGATCAGCCGCACTGCAACATTACCCAAAATATATAGGAAAATGTTAGCCTTACTGGAATAGCTGGAATATAATAGAGAGAAAAAGACTTCTCAAAGACGGTATAACTCTAAATTTTATTCTAAACCCAAAATCTAAGAAATTTGGACCGAATAGAACCAAAAAACTTCCAATTAAAAACATGTTACTTGGATAAGAATTTAGAATTTTGTTCCTTATAAAGAACAACCAAACTAAAATAAGCTAAAAGTTTTAGTCTTAGAACTCAATCTTGAAGCCCAGAGTAACATTTAAAAATTTAATCCAATATGAACCAAATAATTGATTATCTTGGAAAAAAAGAAATAAGGATTTTAGAAATCACAAAATTCTTCTAGCTAAAAACAGCTAAAGACATAGATTAAACCTCATTTGTGAAAATATTCAATAAAATGAAGATACAAATGAAATTATTAGCATGTTAATCCAGTTAAAGGACCAGTCAACACACCAGACTTGCATAAACAAATGCAAGACAACAAGACAAATGCAACAGCACCCAGTCTGAACCTCAAATGAGCAGTAGACTTTGTCCCTTAACAATGCTAAATAAAACATAATCTGATACTTGATTTTAAAGTAAACAGAAAAAATGAAGCAATTGCAACATCATTCAAATAAATCACAGGTCCAAGAGAAATAATTTTCCTTAAATAAGATACAACCATCTAAAGGAAAAATAAATACTATTTTGCTATAGAAACAATAGCATAATTAGTAGGAGTAGAGATAGCCCCATTAAATTGGAGAACCTTCAAAATTGAAATGAACTGCCGGCAAAGAATATAATTTAAAACCTTTAAAGAAGGAATAAAAGAAAATTCCCAGCCTATTCCATTCCCTAGTATGAGGAACTGGAAAAAAACCTCTGAAAATACAGAAGAATAAATAAGCAGAAATAAAATGTTAGTTAGTCTTGAAAGAACTAATTACCTTAATATCCAAAATAATCAACACCTTTTCAACAAAGAACAAATGTACTTTAAAAATAAAAAAGTGGATTTGATAGTGTCAATATCTGATGAAGAAAATTCTGAAATGAGAAAAAACATCATCAGAGAAGGATAAATCATTATGTAGTTGGTCATTTGAAACTTCAATAATTAAAATAGAAGTTTGAAAAAGACCTAAAAAATTTTATTAGAAGGCACGATGTCAGACAAAGCCTTAAAATAGAATCAGAAAAATATTCTTACAAATCTTCTACGTAATTCTTGTACATAAGATGTAAAAAGAATAGCAAATATATAAAGCATAAATACTAATGGATTCTGCATGTAAAAGTTTATCATGATAACTTATTACAAACCATAGCTAAAGAAAAACATTCATAACATTTTAAAATAAATGAACTTAGCTTTGGTAGGACTGAACTTCAGTCAACAGGAATCCCTTAGAATGTTTCTGAAACAGGAACAGTGAAATCTTGCAATATGTAATAAAAAAAAAACAATATTTAAAGCAAAATATCAAATTCCTTAAATGACAGTTTCAGGAATGGGAAAAGAATGCAAAATAATAAGCTTCTAAAAACCAGAAGCAATAAAAGAGTGAGATTTAAATAACCACATTTTTTGGCACCAAATATGACGCCCACATTATTGGCGCTAAATACAACGCCCATATTTTTGGCGCCAAGTATGACGCCACATCCTCTGACGCCGAAACCGACGCCCACATTTTTTGTAGGGAAAAAAATGTCTGAATACACATGCATCAAAAAAACATAATTTATGCTTACCTGATAAATTTATTTCTCTTGTAGTGTATCCAGCCCACGGATCATCCATTACTTATGGGATATTCTCCTTCCCAACAGGAAGTTGCAAGAGTCCACCCACAGCAGAGCTGCTATATAGCTCCTCCCCTAACTGCCATATCCAGTCATTCGACCGAAAACACGCAGAGAAAGGAAAAACCATAGGGTGCAGTGGTGACTGTAGTTTAAATTAAAAAAATTACCTGCCTTAAAATGACAGGGCGGGCCGTGGACTGGATACACTACAAGAGAAATACATTTATCAGGTAAGCATAAATTATGTTTTCTCTTGTTAAGTGTATCCAGTCCACGGATCATCCATTACTTATGGGATACCAATACCAAAGCTAAAGTACACGGATGATGGGAGGGACAAGGCAGGTACTTAAACGGAAGTTACCACTGCCTGTAAAAAAAAAACCTTTCTCCCAAAAATAGCCTCCGAAGAAGCAAAGTATCAAATTTGTTAAATTTGAAAAAGTATAAAGCGCAGACCAAGTCTTGTAAATCTGTTCAACAGAAGCCTCATTTTAAAAAGGCCCAAGAGAAAACCACAGCTCTAGTAGAATGAGCTGTAATCCCTTCAGGAGGTTGCTGTCCAGCAGTCTCATAAGCTAAATGAATTATGCTTTTTAACCAAAAAGACAGAGAGGTTGCTGAAGTCTTTTGACCTCTCCTCTGTCCAGAATAGACAACAAACAAGGTGAATGTTTGATGAAAATCTGTAGTAGCTTGTAAGTAAAACTTTAAAGCACGAACCACGTCCAAATTGTGTAATAGACGTTCCTTCTTTGAAGAAGGATTAGGATACAAGAATGGAACAACAATCTCTTGAGTGATATTCTTGTTAGATACCACCTTAGGTAAAAACCCAGGTTGGTACGCAGGACTACCTTATCCGTACGGAGGACCAGATAAGGAGAATCACATTGTAACGCAGATAACTCAGAGACTCTACGAGCCGAGGAAATAGCTACCAAAAAGGAACTTTCCAAGATAAAAGTTTGATATCTATGGAATGAAAAGGTTCAAACGGAACTCCTTGAAGAACCTTAAGAACCAGGTTTAAGCTCCATGGCGGAGCAACAGTTTTAAACACAGGCTTGGTTCTAACCAAAGCCTGACCAAATGCCTGAACGTCTAGAATACCTGCCAGACGCTTGTGCAAAAGAATAGACAGAGTAGAAATCTGTCCTTTTAAGGAACTAGCTGACAACCCTTTTCTCAAAATCATCTTGGAGAAAAGATAATATCCTGGGAATCCAGACTTTACTCCATGAGTAACCCTTGGATTCATAACAATAAGATATTTACACCATATCTAACATATCTGTTAAATTTTCCTAGAGACAGGCTTTCATGCCTGTATTAAGGTATCAATGACTGACTCGGAGAAACCATGCTTTGATAACATCAAGCGTTCAGTCTCCAGGCAGTCCATCTCAGATTAGTTATATTTAGATGGTTGAAAGGACCCTGAGGTAGAGGGTCCTGTCTCAGAAGCAGAGACCGTGGTGGAAAGGATGACATGTCCACCAGATCTGCATACCAGGTCCTGCGTGGCCACGCAGGCGCTGTCAAAAACACCAAAGCACTCTCCTGCTTGATCTTGTGCAAACACCTCCGGAGGGAATTCCCACTCCCCCGGATGAAAAGTCTGACGACTTAGAAAATCCGCCTCCCAGTTCTCAACACCTGGGATATGGATAGCTGATAGACAAGAGTGAGTCTCTGTCCAGTGAATTATTTTAAGACTTCTAACATCGCTAGGGAACTTCTGTTCCCCCTTGATGGTTGATGTAAGCCACAGTCGTGATATTGTCCGACTGAAATATGATGTACCTCAGAGTTGCTAACTGAGGCCAAGTCTGAAGAGCATGGAATATCGCTCCCAGTTCCAGAATATTCAGTAGAAGGAGGGTCTCCTCCTGAGTCCACTATCCCTGAGCCTTCAGGGAGTTCCAGACTGTATCCCAACCTAAAAGGCTGGCATCTGTTGTAACAATTGTCCCATCTGACCTGCGGAAGGTCATACCCTTGGACAGATGGACCCGAGATAGTCACCAGAGAAGAGAATCTCTGGTCTCTTGGTCCAGATTTAACAGGAGAACAAATCTGTGTAATCCCCGTTCCTCTGACTGAGCATGCATAGTTGCAGCGGTCTGAAATGTAGGCGTGCAAACGGTACTATGTCCCTTGCCGCTACCATTAAGCCGATTACATTCATGTACTGAGTCACCAAAGGGCGCGGATGGAATGAAGAACACGGCAGAAATTTAGAAACCTTGACAACCTGGACTCCGTCAGGTAAATTTTCATTTCTACAAAATCTATCAGAATCCCTAGGAGGGAAACCCTTGAGATTGGGGATAGAGAACTCTTTCCTTGTTCACTTTCCACCCATGCGATCTCAGAAATGCCAGTACTACGTCCGTATGAGACTTGGCAACTTGGATGTTTGACGCCTGTATCAGGATGTCGTCTAAATAAGGGGCCACTTCTATTCCCCGCGGCCTAAGGACCGCCAAAGCGACCCCAGAACCTCCATAAAGATTCTTGGGGCTGTAGTTAACCCAAAGGAAAGAGCTACAAACTGGTAATGCCTGTCTAGAAAGGCAAACCTGAAAAACTGATGGTGATCTTTATGCATCATAATGTGAGGATAAGCATCCTTCAAATCCATTGTAGTCCTCTATTGACTCTCCTGGATCATAGTTAAGATGGTACGAATAGTTTCCAACTTAAATGATGGAATTCTGAGGAATTTGTTTAAGATCTTTAGATCCAAAATAGATCTGAAGGTTCCCTCTCCTAGGGAACCACAAACAGATTTGAGTAAAAACTCTATCCCTGTTCCTCCCCTGGAACTGGTTGGGTCTCGTACACAGTGTAAGAATGCCTCTTTCTTTATCTGGTTTGCAGATAATTGTGAAAGGTGAAATCTCCCCTTTTTTGGGGGGGGAAAGCTTTGAAATCCAGAAGATATCTCTGGGATATAATTTCCAATGCCCAGGGATCCTGGGCCTCTCTCTCTCTCGCCCACGCCTGGGCGAAAAATGAAAGTCTGCCCCCTACAGGATCCGTTACCGGATAGGGAGCCGTTCTACATGCTGTCTTAGAGGCAGCAGCAGGCTCCTTGGCCTGCTTATCTTTGTTCCAGGTCCGGTTGTCACCAGACCGTCTTGGACTGAGCAAAAGTTCCCTCTTGTTTTTGCCTTAGAGGAAATTGATGCCACGCCTGCCTTGAAGTTTCGAAAGGCACGAAAATTAGACTTTTTGGCCCTTGATTTGGACCTGTCCTGAGGAAGGGCATTACCATTTCCACCAGTGATATTAGGAATAATCTCCTTCAAACCAGGCCCGAATAGGGTCTGCCCCTTGAAGGGAAGTTAAGTAGCTTATTTATTAAAGTCACGACAGCTGACCATAATATAAGCCATAGCGCTGTGCGCGGCAGCATAGTAAAAACAGAATTCTTAGCCGTTAGTTTAGTCAAAAAAACAAGGCATCAGAAACAAAGGAATTGGCTAGCTTAAGTGCTCTAAGCTTGTCAAGTATTCATCCAATGGAGTCGCTACCTGTAAAGCCTCATCCAGAGACTCAAACCAGAACGCCGCAGCAGCAGTGACAAAAGCAATGCATGCAAGGGGCTGCAGGATAAAACCTTGTTGAATAAACATTTTCCTAAGGTACCCCTCTAATTTTTTATCCATTGGATCTAAAAAAGCACAACTGTCCTCGACAGGGTAAGTGGTACGCTTAGCTAGAGTAGAAACTCTTCTCTCCACCTTAGGAACTGTCTGCCATAAGTCCCGTGTGGTGGCAACTATTAGAAACATTTTTCTAAAAATAGGAGGGGAAGAGAACGGCACACCTGGTCTATCCCATTCCTTATTAATAATTTTAGTAAACCTCTTTAGGTATTGGAAAAACATCAGTACACACCGGCACTGCATAGTATTTATCCAGTCTACACAATTTCTCTGGCACTGCGATTGTACACAGTCATTCAGAGCAGCTAAAACCTCCCTGAGCAACAAGTGGAGGTTCTCAAGCATACATTTTAAATGTAGAAATATCAGAATCAGGTTAAATCATCTTCCCTGAGTCAAAAATATCACCCACAGACTGAAGCTCCCCCCAGCTTCTGCATATTGTGAGGCAGTATCAGACATGGTTCTTAAAGCGTCTGTATGCTCTGTATCTACCCCCAGAGCTATCTTGCTTTCCTTTAATTTCAGGTAGTCTGACTAATACCGCTGCCAGTGTATTATTCACAACCTTTGCCATGTCTTGTAAAATAAACACTATGGGCGCCCTTGATTTACTTGGCGCCATTTGAGCGTGAGTCCCTGAAGCGGGAGTCGAAGGGTCTGACACGTGGGGAGAGTTAGTCGGCATAACTTCCCCCTCGACAGAATCCTCTGGTAAAATAAACGCTATGGGCGCCCTTGATGTACTTGGCGCCATTTGAGCGTGAGTCCCTAAAGCGGGAGTCAAAGGGTCTGACACGTGGGGAGAGTTAGTCGGCATAACTTCCCCCTCGACAGAATCCTCTGGTGATAATTTTTTTTTTTTTTATTTAAAAAACAAAAAATGATCTTTATTGCTTAACATGAAATTAGTACATTTGGTACACATTCTAAGATGGGGTTCCACTATGGCTTTTAAACATAATGAACAAGGAGTTTCCTCTATGTCAGACATGTTTGTACAGACTAGCAATGAGACTAGTAAGCTTGGAAAACACTTTAAATCAAGTTAACAAGCAAATATAAAAAACATTACTGTGCCTTTAAGAGAAACAAATTTTGTCAAAATTTGAAAAACAGTGAAAAAAGGCAGTTAAACTAACGAAATTTTTACAGTGTATGTAATAAGTTAGCAGAGCATTGCACCCACTTGCAAATGGATGATTAACACCTTAATACAAAAAACAGATTAACAAAACGAAAAATATGTTTTTTAAACAGTCATAACAACTGCCACAGCTCCTACTTTTGAAGCCTTTTGAGCCCTTCAGAGATGTCCTATAGCATGCAGGGACTGCTGAGGGAAGCTGAATGTCACAGTTTGTAATTTTAACTGCACCAACTGTAACTTTTATACTATAACAGTGGAAACTGTTTCTAGGCAAAAATAAAGCCAGCCATGTGGAAAAAACTAGGCCCCAATAAGTTTTATCACCAAAGCATATATAAAAACGATTAAACATGCCAGCAAACGTTTTATATTGCACATTAATCAGAGTATATACCTCTGATAGCAAGCCTGATACTAGTCGCTATTAAATCACTGTATTTAGGCTTTAACTTACATTAATCCGGTATCAGCAGCATTTTCTAGCAAATTCCATCCCTAGAAAAACTTAAAACTGCACATACCTTATTGCAGGATACCCTGCACGCTATTCTCCCTCTGAAGTTACCTCACTCCTCAGACATATGTGAGAACAGCAGTGGATCTTAGTTACTTCTGCTAAGATCATAGAAAACGCAGGCAGATTCTTCTTCTAAATGCTGCCTGAGATAAAATAGTACACTCCGGTACCATTTAAAAACAATAAACTCTTGATTGAAGAAAAAACTAACTATATTACACCACTTTCCTCTTACTACGTCCAGCTATGTTGAGAGTTGCAAGAGAATGACTGGATATGGCAGTTAGGGGAGGAGCTATATAGCAGCTCTGCTCTGGGTGGACTCTTGCAACTTCCTGTTGGGAAGGAGAATATCCCATAAGTAACTGGATACACTTAACAAGAGAAATGACGTTTACAAAATACAACTTCCGGCGTCAACTACGGCGCCGGAAATGACAAAATTGTTTGCGCCAAAAAAGTCCGCTCCAAGAATGACGCAATAAAAAGAAACATTTTCTGCCCCCGCGAGCCTAACAGCACGCAGGGAAAATGGTCAATTGAAAATTTTCAAGGTAATGAAAAATAAATTGAAAAATGCATTATCCCAAATAATGAAACTGACAGTCTGAATTATAAAGGAATACTGATTATCCTGAATCATGGCAAATATAAGTTTAAAGACAAATATTTATAACTTTACATATAAAGTGCCCAACCATAGCTTAGAGTGTTACAAAAAATAAGATTTACTTACCCCAGGACACTCATCTACATATAGTAGATAGCCAAACCAGTACTGAAACGAGAATCAGTAGAGGTAATGGTATATAAGAGTATATCGTCGATCTGAAAAGGGAGGTAAGAGATGAATCTCTACGACCGATAACAGAGAACCTATGAAATAGATCCCGTAGAAGGAGACCATGGCATTCAAATAGGCAATACTCTCTTCACATCCCTCTGACATTCACTGCACTCTGAGAGGAAGACCGGGCTCCAGCCTGCTGCGAAGTGCATATCAACGAAGAATCTAGCACAAACTTACTTCACCACCTCCATGGGAGGCAAAGTTTGTAAAACTGAATTGTGGGTGTGGTGAGGAGTGTATTTATAGGCATTTTAAGGTTTGGGAAACTTTGCCCCTCCTGGTAGGAATGTATATCCCATACGTCACTAGCTCATGGACTCTTGATAATTACATGAAAGAAATGTATATAAAGCCTAACGAAAAAATAACACCTATGGGTAAAAAATTGAGCTAATATATAATATATAACATATTCAGCAACATATAATTTTGATTAATCTTCTTCATATTCTCTCTAGGCTCATTTGAGTTTCATTATTCTTCTTCATATTAACTATTTTCTATTTTCTCTAGATTCATTTCAATCTAATACCGCAGATATGCTCCTATACTTTTATTTCTAAAAGATTTTTTTATATTATAATATAGATCAATCTGATCCATCAATTGATAATGTAGTTTTTCCATCGATATTGAATATTGTATTTGCAATTGCCATTCCATTATTGTCGGGGCTCTTTTCTGTTTCCATAGTCTTGGTATTATCTGTTTTGCACTATGCAAAAGTATATACAATGCTCTGTCGTGTTCTATTGATAATTTTAATATAGGCTTATACAATAAAAATTTTGTAGGTTCTATAGGCAGTTGTATCGATAAGAATCTATTTATCTCTGTTGTTATTGAAGACCAATAATTAAATATTATTGGACATGACCACCATATGTGTAACAACGTACCTCTCTCTCCACATTCTCTCCAACATTGTCCCGAAGAATTAGGGAATATCGCTTTCACCCTATTAGGGGTTAAGTACCACCTCATCAGCAATTTATAATTTGTCTCTTGTATACTAGCTGATATTGAAGTTTTTGCATGACGTTGAAAAATTAGATTCCATTCTTTCCTTGTAGGTGGTATTACAAGTTCTCGTGACCACGCTTTGGTGTATGAGGGTAACTCTAAAGTTGTAGCTGTAGTTATTATTTTATATATAAGTGATAATGTACCTTTTATTGGTTGATTTCCTGAACAGATTACTTCAAAAGGGGACCTTTGTCTAATTAACCCCTTAGTGACCAGAGCACTTTTCCATTTTCTGTCCGTTTGGGACCAAGGCTATTTTTACATTTCTGCAGTGTTTGTGTTTAGCTGAAATTTTCCTCTTACTCATTTACTGTACCCACACATATTATATACCGTTTTTCTCGCCATTAAATGGACTTTCTAAAAATACCATTATTTTCATCATATCTTATCATTTACTATAAAAAAAATTATAAAATATGAGGAAAAATGGAAAAAAAACACACTTTTTCTAACTTTGAACCCCAAAATCTGTTACATATCTACAACCACCAAAAAACACCCATGCTAAATAGTTTCTAAATTTTGTCCTGAGTTTAGAAATACCCAATGTTTACATCTTCTTTGCTTTTTTTGTAACTTATAGGGCCATAAATACAAGTAGCACTTTGCTATTTTCAAAACATATTTTTTTCAAAATTAGCGCTAGTTACATTGGGACACTGATATCTTTCAGGAATCCCTGAATATCCATTGACATATATATATATTTTTTTAGAAGACATCCCAAAGTATTGATCTAGGCCCATTTTGGTATATTTCATGCCACCATTTCACCGCCAAATGCGATCAAATACAAAAAATTGTTCACTTTTTCACAAATTTTTTCACAAACTTTCAGTTTCTCACTGAAATTATTTACAAACTGCTTGTGCAATTATGGCATAAATGGTTGTAAATTCTTCTCTGGGATCCCCTTTGTTCAGAAATAGCAGACATATATGGCTTTGGCATTGCTTTTTGGTAATTAGAAGGCCGCTAAATGCCACTGCGCACCACACGTGTATTATGCCCAGCAGTGAAGGGGTTAATTAGGGAGCATGTAAGGAGCTTTTTGGGGTATTTTTAGCTTTAGTGTAGTGTAGTAGACAACCCCAAGTATTGATCTAGGCCCATTTTGGTATATTTCATGCCACCATTTCACCGCCAAATGCGATCAAATTAAAAAAAACATTACATTTTTCACAATTTTAGGTTTGTCACTGAAATCATTTACAAACAGCTTGTGCAATTATGGCACAAATGGTTGTAAATGCTTCTCTGGGATCCCCTTTGTTCAGAAATAGCAGACATATATGACTTTGGCGTTGCTTTTTGGTAATTAGAATGCTGCTAAATGGCGCTGCGCATCACACGTGTATTATGGCTAGCAGTGAAGGGGTTAATTAGGTAGCTTGTAGGGAGCTTGCAGGGTTAATTTTAGCTTTAGTGTAGATATCAGCCTCCCACCTGAAACATCAGACCCCCTGATCCCTCCCAAACATCTCTCTTCCCTCCCCTACCCCACAAATGTCCCCGCCATCTTAAGTACTGGCAGAAACTCTGCCAGTACTAAAATAAAAGGAAAATTTGTGCATTTTTGTGCATTTTGTTTTAGCATATTTACATATGCTTCTGTGTAGGATCCCCCTTAGCCCCCAACCTCACTGATCCCCCACCCAACAGCTCTCTAACCCTCCCCCTCTGACTTAATGTGCGCCATCTTGGGTACTGGCAGCTGTCTGCCAGTACCCATTTTAGTGAAAATATGTGTTTTTATTAAAAAAAATTCCTTTTTCTGTAGTGTAGCTTCCCCCCCCCCCACAATACCAACCCCCCACCCCTTCCAGATCGCTTAAATGCTTTTTTTTTAAATGTTTATTTAATTTTTTAATACCCTTTACTCTTTACTTTTTTTCTGTAGTGTAGCGGTTCCCACCCGCTCCCGCCCCGTGCACGCGCCCGCCCGCCACCCACCGTGCACGCGCGCGCGCCCGTGCGCGCCCCCGAAGGCTCCGCCCCCGATCCCGCCCCCCTCCACCTTCCAGATCACACCGATGGCCGCCCACCCGCCTCCCAAGTCGGCTCCCACCCACCAACGATACCGGCCATCGATGTCCGGTGCAGAGAGGGCCACAGAGTGGCTCTCTCTGCATCGGATGGCCAGAAAGTGTTATTGCAGGATGCCTCGATGTCGAGGCATCACTGCAATAACCGGAAAGCAGCTGGAAGCGAGCAGGATCGCTTCCAGCTGCTTTCCAGACTGAGGACGTGCAGGGTACGTTCTCAGGCGTTAACTGCCTTTTTTTAGAGGACGTACCCTGCACGTCCTCGGTCATTAAGGGGTTAAGTCTTGTTTCTTTGGATGAGTAGTTAAAAATGATTTGAGCTGAATATATCTAAACCAAGGGCTAAATATCTCCACCCCGTTATTAATTAATTCTAATTTTGACTTTAATATATTTCCATTCATAAGTGTATAAAATGGTAACAAATCATCCAAAGTTCGTATATTGATTTCTCCTATATATTCGCTAAATGATAGAGAAACATCTAGTATAATAGGTGTAAGTGGGGATGTAATTGTTGTAATTGTTTTTTTAAGTTTAAGAATAATATTCCATGTTGGCAATAATTCTTTTAAAATAGGGTATTCTTGCATTATTTTAGGCCATGTTCTTATTGGTAGCCAACATTTACCTCCTAGTTGTTTAATTTGTATTAAATTATGCTCTAATTGCACCCATTCTTTCTGTTTTATATTCTTACACCAATCGATAATTCTAGACACAGTACCCCAACCCCCCTTATCCTTAGAAAGATACAAGGTTACTTTAGATACTCTTGGAGTAGTTCCATGCCATATATATTTATTTAATAGGGATTGAAATTTAGTAATATAAGAAATTGGTAAAGGGATTGGTAGTGCCTGAAATAGATATAACAATCTCGGCAGAATAGTCATTTGTACGGCTTGGATTCTCCCCAACCAAGAAAGATATCTATTTTCCACCTATTTATCTCAATTTGAGTTTCTTTAAACAATTTATCGTAGTTTAGTTTAACTAGTTCATTTTGATTATTTGCTATCGTAATCCCCAAATATTTATAGTATTTGAGGTTATTTTTAAATTAATATTTTGTCTAATTAACTGTAGATTAGCTCTATCTAATCCGCAACTCAAAAGTTCTGATTTCGAATGGTTTATAGAAAAGTTTGAATATTTGCCATAATCTTTAAGTGTATTTAGAACCGCAGGGATAGACTGAGCTGGTTCAGAGTGTAAATAGAACATCATCTGCATACAATGAAATTTTAAAACTAATATCACCTACATTAATATTGTGTATTTTCTCATTTTGCCTTACTTTGCATGCCATGACTTCAATTGCTAAAGAAATTATATAGGTGATAATGGGCACCCTTGTCGTGTCCCATTACTTATTTTAAATGGTACTGATAAAGAGTTATTAAATTTGACGGTTGCGTAAGGAGTGTTATATAAAGAAAAAATTAGATCAACAAATAGTTTACTGAAGCCAAATTGATACAAAGTAAGGCGCAAAAACTGCCAATTAAGCCGATCAAATGCTTTTTCAGCATCCATCGCTAAAAAGACAGACGGGATACCTTCATTCTTTACCAATTCTAAAATCTGTATAACTTTATTAGTATTGTTCCGTGCCTCTCTCCCTGGGACAAAACCCACCTGATTAAGATGAATAAGATAGGGTAGAAAATTATTTATTCTAGTAGCCAAGATTTTCCCATATATTTTTATATCCAGGTTTAGTAGAGAAACAGGTCTGTAATTACTAGGGGACTCTATTGACTTCCCCGGTTTTGGTATAATAGCTATTCTAGCTTCTAACATATTTGATGGAAAAGGGTTGCCTAAGTCTATTTGTTGGAAAACAGTTAATAAATAGGGAATAATTATATTCTGAAAAGTTTTATAATATTTTGCAGTTAAACCGTCTGGGCCAGGGCTTTTCCCCACTTTTAAATTTTTGATGGTATCTATTAATTCCTTAATTGTTATTGGTTGATCTAACATACTTTTCATATCTATTGTAAGATACGATAGGTCTGCCTTTTGAATGTATTCCTTGCTTTCATTTACAAAGTCTTTTATAGAAAACTTGTCCTGCAAATTATACAATGCTGAATAATAATTACTAAAAGTTTGTCCTATCTCCTTAATAGTCTTAATAGTCTTCCCTTCCTTAGTTTTTATTTCATGTATTTTTTATTTATTTTTTATTTATTTTTTATTATTTTTTTTTCAATCAGCTTTATTTGTTTATCAAAACGTTATAGATTTGGAGACGCAGCTCCTCCTTTATAGATACATGCTGATTCATTTTTAACCATTACAACTTATAAAACCTTTTACACAAACCAAAACAATACAATATACATACTTCTGGATTTGATGTTGTGGGTTTAATTGTAGTTGCAATCCTTAATTGTGTATATTTATGTGCTCTCAATTTTACTTCCAAACAATGGCCTAGATTTAGAGTTGGGCGGTAGCCGTCAAAACCAGCTTTAGAGGTTCCTAACGCTGGTTTTTACCGCACGCTGGTATTTGGAGTCAGTCAGGAAAGGGTCTAACTCTCACTTTCCAGCCGCGACTTTTCCATACCGCAGATCCCCCTACGCCATTTGCATATCCTATCTTTTCAATGGGATCTTTCTAACGCCGGTATTTAGAGTCGTGGCTGAAGTGAGCGTTAGAATTCTAACGACAAAACTCCAGTCGCAGAAAAAAGTCAGTAGTTAAGAGCTTTCTGGGCTAACGCCGGTTTATAAAGCTCTTAACTACTGTGCTCTAAAGTACACTAACACCCATAAACTACCTATGCACCCCTAAACCGAGGTCCCCCCACATCACCGCCACTCTATTAAAATTTTTAACCCCAAATCTGCCGACCGCACACCGCCGCCACCTACGTTATCCCTATGTACCCCTAATCTGATGCCCCTAACACCGCCGACACCTACATAATATTTATTAACCCCTAATATGCCGCCCCCAACGCCGCCGCTACCTACCTACACTTATTAACCCCTAATCTGCCGACCGGACCGCACCGCTACTATAATAAATGTATTAACCCCTAATCCGCCTCACTCCCGCCTCAATAACCCTATAATAAATAGTATTAACCCCTAATCTGCCCTCCCTAACATCGCCAACACCTAACTTCAAGCATTAACCCCTAATATGCCGACCGGAGCTCACCGCTACTCTAATAAATTTTTTAACCCCTAAAGCTAATTCTAACCCTAACACTAACACCCCCCTAAGTTAAATATAATTTAAATCTAACGAAATAAATTAACTCTTATTAAATAAATTATTCCTATTTAAAGCTAAATACTTACCTGTAAAATAAACTCTAATATAGCTACAATATAAATTATAATTATATTGTAGCTATTTTAGGATTAATATTTATTTTACAGGCAACTTTGTATTTATTTTAACCAGGTACAATAGCTATTAAATAGTTAATAACTAACTATTTAATAGTTACCTAGTTAAAATAATTACAAAATTACCTGTAAAATAAATCCTAACCTAAGTTACAATTAAACCTAACACTACACTATCAATAAATAAATTAAATAAACTACCTACAATTACCTACAGTTAAACCTAACACTACACTAGCAATAAATTAATTAAATACAATACCTACAAATAAATACAATTAAATAAACTAACTAAAGTACAAAAAATAAAAAAGAACTAAGTTACAAAAAATAAAAAAATATTTACAAACATTAGAAAAATATTACAACAATTTTAAACTAATTACACCTACTCTAAGCCCCCTAATAAAATAACAAAGACCCCCAAAATAAAAAAATGCCCTACCCTATTCTAAAATTAAAATAGAAAAGCTCTTTTACCTTACCAGCCCTGAAAAGGGCCCTTTGCGGGGCATGCCCCAAAGAATTCAGCTCTTTTGCCTGTAAAAAAAAAAAAACATACAATATCCCCCCCGCAACATTACAACCCACCACCCACATACCCCTAATCTAACCCAAACCCCCCTTAAATAAACCTAACACTAAGCCCCTGAAGATCTCCTTACCTTATCTTCACCACACCGGGTTCACCGATTCGTCCTGGCTCCGTCATCTTCATCCAAGCCCAAGCGGGGGGCTGAAGATGTCCATGATCCGACTGAAGTCTTCATCCAAGCCGTATATGTGTAAACATGTGAATAGAGCTCCTACATTCTCTAATAGTTCAGTAACCGAAACTTTCAATATTCCATTTAGAAGTAACTGTGAATCAATATATGTGGTCTATTTATTACAATGCGGGTGCGGCCTACTTTATGTAGGCCGCACGAAACGCCAAATAAGACGACGTGCTAATGAACATATTTATAACATTGAAAAAAAGATGACAAACCATAGTGTTCCAAAACATTTTTTGGAATGCCATAGACATAATCCTAGTTCCCTCAAAGTACAAGTTATAGATAGAGTTCCTATAACCAAACCCAATCGCCTTCTAGAATTAAGAAAGTTGGAAACAAGATGGATTTATAAACTAAAAACATTACAACCGCATGGCCTAAATATATATATATAGATGTAGCGGCTTTTATATAATTATTAACTTAGAGCAATTTTATATAATTATCAATTTGGAGCAATTTTATCTGTATTACATATTAAATTAAAATATTTTTAACCCTAAATAATCAACTCTTCAATAATATAGCAATAAAATGTTCTTACTATAGAGTAGATTTTGTATAGATTCGAACACTTTTATAATCTAAAAACTTTTCAAAAAACTTTTAAAATTTTCATAGGAATTATTTTAGCATAATTTTAATATCAGTATCGAATTTATAATTACATCATAATCAATTTGATGACTTTATAAAATCTAGTTAACTTAAATACTCTTTGTACCTTTTTAAAACACAATATGGAATATATAGGATAGATATAGCACATATAGAATAAGGGTTATAATCTAAGAAAGTATGTGTATATATATACACATATATACATAAATGACACACAGGTTTAAAATTAAAATGATGCAAGCTGTAAATATCAGCTACACTAAACCTATATGTCAATATATATGGTAATTTTAGGTATCAAAAAGATCAGTCACCTTTATTCTGCAAAAGAAGCATCTGTGCTCAGAGAACCAATAGGAGACATGATATAGCTATAACGTAATTAGTTACCTTCACTCTTTAAAAGAACTTTAGCACTTTAAGAGTTAACAATAATATGGTTGCAAATGGAAATACAGCAACAACTTGATCGATGTTTTCGATAAAAGAATTGAAGTGCCCAAGAGTTAATAGGGGACATATTATGATGTCTAATGAGAATATAGCAATAATATGATTGATGTTTTTAGTTGCAATAATAATATGTTCGTTTGTTTGTTTCTACAGTGGAACGTATGTACCAAAAATGTATTCCTTTTAAATATGTTTTGTAAATATGTTGATAAATATGTTGGTTTACATTATACTATGTGATGTGAAGCAAAGACATTAATAACGCTGTTTGGTAATTAAATGCACTAACGGACGGTGGCCATTGGTTTAAAATTCCACTCCCCTGACACAGGATTGGCCACCGGTCCCTAAGAATGCATAGAACACTTTGGAGCCGCTTGATTGGCCAAGCAAACACACCCACTAATACGATTGGTTATTTGCCCTTTAAATGCAGAGGGCGGCAAGGAAAACTATACCTACTTTTTACCTTTGAAAAAGCCCAGCCGCTGACTGGGGGAAACGCGTCAGGTACCGGCTGACAGGTCCGACGCTCCGACTTCAACTTGAACCGCTCCTTCCTACCAACAGACGGGCAGTTAACAAGGGCATCCGGAAAGCCCTGTCACAGACGCCGGTTCTGGTAAACGATATTGGGAGACACTGACCTCCTAGGCAGCAGTGTGGAGCGGCTTTTCAAGCAGAGGAAAGGGAGTTGAACTTTGAATGCCGTTTTAAATTTTACTTCTAGTAAGTGTAACTCATTTTGTGTGCAAATTTGTTTAATAAAATCTACACTTGAGTCTCTTGTGCGCTCTCTCTTCTTATTTTTACATGTTTCATCGTTCCCACGACTGAGGTTTGGATCTACCTAGTTTGATTGGAGCTGCATAAGAGGAAACTCGTGTTTTGAATACCAAAACAGTATTCATTTAAAGGGACATACCACCATGTTTTTCTGATGATACTATATATGTGACAACATATAAGAATATACAAAAAGGTACTGTTGGATTGAAAATACTAACAGTGTGAAATATTGTGTTTTCCTTGCAACACTTTGTGTCACTTTATAATCTATTGCGGTTTAGTTTTTATTGGTTTTTATACAATTGATGTTTTAGTTCTGGCTATACTTTCTGTTACCATCTTTTAAAGTGCTGCTAAATGAAGGTGCTGATAATTTAAGGGGTGTTATGCTGTATTGATAAATTAATTTTAGAATTTAGGTTTTTTAACACCATTTTATAAACCTGTGCACATATTTATATTTATATATACATTTTTACCAATTTTTAAATCTGTATATTTATTTATAAATATTAATCTTTTTTTATATATACATATCTCATTATATAATATATTTATACATCAAGTACTGTATCAGTACATATAGCGCAATTTACTTTTTTTTTGTTCCAAACCCCCCTTAAATAAACCTAACACTAAGCCCCTGAAGATCTCCCTACCTTGTCTTCACCACACCGGGTTCACCGATTCGTCCTGGCTCCGTCGTCTTCATCCAAGCCCAAGCGGGGGGCTGAAGATGTCCATGATCCGACTGAAGTCTTCATCCAAGCCGGAGCTGAAGAGGTCCATGATCGGGCTGAAGTCTTCATCCAAGCGGGAGCTGAAGAGGTCCATGATCCGGCTGAAGTCTTCTATCAAGCGGCATCTTCAATCTTCTTTCTTCCGGATCCATGGTCATCCCGCTGACGCGGAACATCCATCTTCACCGACGACTTCCCGACGAATGACGGTTCCTTTAAGGGACGTCATCCAAGATGGCGTCCCTCGAATTCCGATTGGCTGATAGGATTCTATCAGCCAATCGGAATTAAGGTAGGAACATTCTGATTGGCTGATGGAATCAGCCAATCAGAATCAAGTTCAATCCGATTGGCTGATCCGATCAGCCAATCAGATTGAGCTTGCATTCTATTGGCTGTTCCGATCAGCCAATCAGATGAAGACGACGCAGCCAGGACGAATCGGTGAACCCGGTGTGATGAAGACAAGGTAGGGAGATCTTCAGGGGCTTAGTGTTAGGTTTATTTAAGGGGGGTTTGGGTTAGATGAGGGGTATGTGGGTGGTGGGTTGTAATGTTGGGGGGGGGGTATTGTATGTTTGTTTTTTTTACAGGCAAAAGAGCTGAATTCTTTGGGGCATGCCCCGCAAAGGGCCCTTTTCGGGCTGGTAAGGTAAAAGAGCTTTTCTATTTTAATTTTAGAATAGGGTAGGGCATTTTTTTATTTTGGGGCTTAGAGTAGGTGTAATTAGTTTAAAATTGTTGTAATATTTTTCTAATGTTTGTAAATATTTTTTTATTTTTTGTAACTTAGTTCTTTTTTATTTTTTGTACTTTAGTTAGTTTATTTAATTGTATTTATTTGTAGGTATTGTATTTAATTAATTTATTGCTAGTGTAGAGTTAGGTTTAATTGTAGGTAATTGTAGGTAGTTTATTTAATTTATTTATTGATAGTGTAGTGTTAGGTTTAATTGTAACTTAGGTTAGGATTTATTTTACAGGTAATTTTGTAATTATTTTAACTAGGTAACTATTAAATAGTTATTAACTATTTAATAGCTATTGTACCTGGTTAAAATAATTACAAAGTTGCCTGTAAAATAAATATTAATCCTAAAATAGCTACAATATAATTATAATTTATATTGTAGCTATATTAGGGTTTATTTTACAGGTAAGTATTTAGCTTTAAATAGGATTAATTTATTTAATAAGAGTTAATTTATTTCGTTAGATTTAAATTATATTTAACTTAGGGGGCTGTTAGTGTTAGGGTTAGACTTAGCTTTAGGGGTTAATACATTTATTAGAGTAGCGGCGAGCTCCGGTCGGCAGATTAGGGGTTAATAATTGTAGGTAGGTGGAGGCGACGTTGGGGGCGGCAGATTAGGGGTTAATAAATATAATATAGGGGTCGGCGGTGTTAGGGGCAGCAGATTAGGGGTACATAGGGATAACGTAGGTTGCGGCGGTGTACGGAGCGGCAGATTAGGGGTTAATAATAATATGCAGGGGTCAGCGATAGCGGGGGCGGCAGATTAGGGGTTAATAAATATAATATAGGGGTTGGCGGTGTTAGGGGCAGCAGATTAGGTGTAAATAGGTATAATGTAGGTTGCGGCGCTGTACGGAGCGGCAGATTAGGGGTTAATAATAATATGCAGGGGTCAGCGATAGCGGGGGCGGCAGATTAGGGGTTAATAAGTGTAAGGTTAGGGGTGTTGAGACTCGCAGGCCCATTTATCAAGCTCCGTACGGAGCTTGAAGGGCCGTGTTTCTGGCGAGTCTTCAGACTCGCCAGAAACACAACTTATGAAGCAGCGGTCTAAAGACCGCTGCTCCATAACCCTGTCCGCCTGCTCTGAACAGGCGGACAGGAATCGCCGGACATCAACCCGATCGAATACGATCGGGTTGATTGACAGCTCCCTGCTGGCGGCCGATTGGCCGCGAGTCAGCAGGGGGCGGCGTTGCACCAGCAGCTCTTGTGAGCTGCTGGTGCAATGTTAAATGCGGAGAGCGTATTGCTCTCCGCATTTAGCGAGGTCTTGCGGACCTGATCCACAGTGTCGGATCAGGTCCGCAAGCCCTTTGATAAATGGGCCTGTCGGGGTTCATGTTAGGGTGTTAGGTGCAGACTTAGGAAGTGTTTCCCCATAGGATACAATGGGGCTGCGTTAGGAGCTGAACGCTGCTTTTTTGCAGGTGTTAGGTTTTTTTTCAGCTCAAACAGACCCATTGTTTCCTATGGGGGAATCGTGCACGAGCACGTTTTTTAAGCTGGCCGCGTCCGTAAGCACCGCTGGAATTTAGAGTTGCAGTGGCGGTAAATATGCTCTACGCTCCCTTTTTGGAGCCTAACGCAGCCCTTCTGCGAAATCTAAATACCAGTGGTATTTAAAAGGTGCGGGAGAAAAAAAGCCAGCGTAGCTAACGCACCCCTTTGGCCGCAGAACTCTAAATCTAGGCCAATGTGTCCTATTTAGTTCAAATGAATTAACATCCAAAGGTGTTATGGTTAGGGGTTATTCAGTGCCCTATTATAACTTTCCCATAATGTTCCTATTTCAGCATATACCTCAATTTGATCATGTTTTATGTAGTGAAACTCTTCTAATTCCAACATTTCAGAGACATTATCTCTCCACATTGAGATGCTAGGAGTTTCTTTACTTTTCCAATTTTTCGCTATCAAAACTTTTATGCTATTTGTCATAATAAAAAAGAGTTTCCGTATCGGTTTAAGTTTTAGCTTTGGTGGGTTATTTAGAAGCCAAATTAAAGGATTTAGGGGTAATTGTTTTTCAATAATTTGTTCTATTTCTGTGATGATCTGTCTCCACAAATCTTGAATAGAGGAACACCACCACCATAAGTGGGCCATATCACTACTTACATGTCCGCACCTCCAACATCTATTTTCGGCTGTATGAAACATACGATGGAGTCTGCGGGGGGGTATAGTACCACCTATGTAGTATTTTAATATTAAGTTCAGTAAGATTTGAGGATGCCGATGTTTTAAATGTGTTTTGGAATATTTGTGAACATGTCTGAGGTAATATGACAATGCCCAAATCTCTTTCCCAACTCTCCATATAGTGATGTACATAACCCGGTTGAATATGGGTCAGTATCTTATAAATTTTTGATATTGTGTGTCGTGGTGTAGGAATCTGGGTACATAATAATTCAAAGTTGGTGCGTGGTCTCTTCATGTTTCTGGCTAGTGGGTTTGTCGTGAAAAAATTATGCGTCCTATGGTAAGTATACCAATTCTCAAACTCACAAAGTCACTGTTGGGTCAGTGATTGTTGTGATTTGATTTGTTTATTATCTATGAGTAGGTATGCTGGTAGGTTTCGTTGTCCTGACGCTGAGTGCGGTAAGTCTATCACTTCGTTCTTGAACATCGAGGTTAAGGGGGAGGGTCTAGAAGATATTGTGGGGAATTGTTTAAGGGCTATTTCCCATGCGTTAAAAGTCTCTAGTATTATAGGGTTGGTGGTTTTCAAGGTCTTTTGTTTAATGTTAAAGGACCAACATAAGTCATTAATATGTGAAGATTGTATACAGTTTAATTCTATTTGCACCCATCTTTTATGGGGTGGTTGTGTGTATAGATCTACAATTCTTTGTATGTAGCATCATAATTTGTCTATTTATTCTAGGGTGCTTTCTGTTCCATGTAAAATCAGTAAAAGCTTTTTGTAAGGACTTGATGTAGGTGTTAGGAAGAGGGATAGGTAGAGTCTGTAGGAGATATAGGATCTTAGGGAATGTGTTCATTTTTATTAAATTGATTCTGCCGGTCCACGATACGTTCTTATGTCTCCATCTAGTTAGGTCATTTATTATTTTCTCTTCTAAAGGTAAATAATTATTGCTAAATATAGCATCTAAAGTTGGCGTAAGGTTGATTCCTAGGTATTTAAGGGATAAGGAACACCATTTAAAGGGAGTTACATTTTTTTAATTTCAACCGTTTGTGTATCCATAGATATATTTAAAATTTCTGACTTAGATAGGTTAATAACAAAATTTGAATAGTACTGAAAAGATTGTAACTCTTGGAGTATGTTCTGTAAAGAGTTTTTGGGGTCAGTGACTGTGAATAGGATGTCATCGGCGTATAACGATATTTTATATGAATGATCTCCAATAGTTACACCCTGTATATCCTTATTTTGTGTAATCTTTGATGCCAAGGTTTCTATAACACATGCAAATAAAAGAGGTGACAGGGGACACCCCTGTCTAGTACCATTTGTTATGGTGAATGATTCTGATAGTATTCCATTGAGGAATATTTTTGCACTTAGTTGGTGATACATGGCGAAAATACGGCTAATGGTTATGTTTCTTATACCCATATGTTGTAAGGTTTGCCTAAGGAAGTCCCAGCTGACACGGTCAAAGGCCTTTTCTGCATCTGTTGAAAGTAAGACCATGGGTATTTTTTTTTCTCTTGCATAGTGTGTAAGGTTTAAGGCCCTGACCGTGCCATCTTTCGCCTCCCTGCCTGGGATAAATCCCACTTGATCTGGTTCAATGATCTCTGGCATAAGTGCATTTAATTGTGTTGCTATAATTCTGGAATAAATCTTAAAATCTGCGTTAATTAAAGATATGGGTCGGTAACTAGAGGGGTTCTCTATTGGCCTTCCTGGTTTGGGTAGCATTATAATGTGTGCTTCTAAAGCCGATTTTGAGAAGGGGCATGATTCACTTATCAAATTAAAATATGTCAACAAGTGTGGTATTAGTAGGGTTTTAAACTTGGTGTAGTAGGAATAACTAAAGCCACCGGGGACCTGGTGATTTTCCCATTGAGAGGTTTTTGATTGTGTTGTTTATTTCCATCTCTGTAATCGGTAACTCCAATTTGTCTAATTGGTCTTGTGTGATTTTGGGTAGATTAAGTTGTGAGAGAAAAGAGTCTATGTTGTCTGCTCTCTGTTGTGAATGAGTATGTATTTTTGATACATTAGGTGGGAGGTTATAAAGCTTTTGGAAGTAATCTCTAAAGGTTGAAGCTATATTGTGTGATGTGTGTTGTGTTATCCCCTTGCTGTTTTTAACCTGTAAGATGTAGGATGGTTTTGACTTTTTTTTATCCAATCTGGCTAACGATCTGCCTGGTTTGTTATGGGTTATGTATGCATATTGTTTCAACATCATATACTTTTTGTTGAGGTCTTTGTTAAGGATGTTAGCTAATTCTTGTTTTTTTAAAGTCAGGGTGTCTAGTATTTGAGTGTCTGAAGGGGTCAGTTTGTGTTGGGATTCAAGTCGTTCAATCGTTTGGATTAGGCTTATTGTTTTTTCTCTGCTTATTTTATTCAGTCGGGCTTTATGTGCAATGAGTTCTCCTCTGATAACCGCTTTATGAGCTTCTTAATTTGTCTGGGGGGGGAGTCTGAGATGCAGCATTAAAGTCAAAATATTCCGTAATACTCTCTGCTATTTTAAGTTTGATATCTAAGTTGTTTATCAAGTTTTTATCTAGTTTCCATATATAATCTCTAATTGGTTTGTTTGGCCATGCGAACGCGCAGTGCACTATGTTATGATCAGTCCAAGTTGTCGTGTGTAACTTTGCTGAGCGAAACAGAGTAAGACCTGTGACATCAGTGAAGATGTAATCTATTCTACTATATCTTTTGTGGGGGTAGGAGTAGAACGTATAATCTCTCCTTTTTTGGGTGTAGTGTCCTCCAGAAATATTTCACTGCTATTTGCTTTAGGAGCAGATTTGATTTTTGTATTGTGGATTTAGGTGAGGAAAAGTGTGTAGTGGAGCAGTCCAGCTCTGGTTGTAATGCCAAGTTTAGGTCTCCCCCCATTATCAGTGTGCCTTTTGAGAATTCAAAAATCAGGTTGTTTATCTTTTGAAGGAATAGGTGTTGTTTTAGGGATGGGGCATATAAAGATAATAGCGTCACTGGCCGGCCATACAGTAATCCGTTGATTAGTATGTATCGTCCCTCTCTGTCTCTAACTATTTGAATTTCCTGGAATGGGGTTCCTTTTTTTATCAATATTTCCACTCCTTGTGTTTTCTTTTTAGAATTGGAGGCATAACAGCAAGTGCCAAACTTATAGTGAAAAGTTTTGGGTTCTCTCCCCTTTATAAAGTGGGTCTCTTGTAATAGGATAATGTCACCCGCCAGCCTTTTAAAGTCCATTAGGGCTATGTTTCTTTTTTTTTGGTGAGTTTAACCCCTTGGTGTTGATTGTAAGACTATGTATTAAATGTTTAGAGTTATAGGATGTCATGGTGTTTCCTTAGTGAGTAATAATTGGTTTTGATGACGTTTATGAGAACTAAAATTAATGTCCAGGTGCAATAAAGGGGCAACTTTTATGTTATTTGAATAACACAAGGTGTTCCACTGCATGTTTGTGGTGTTGTGCAACATAAAACTAGAAAAACAACAACAAAAGTAATAACAAACAAAAAACAAATAACTAAACAAATGATACCAGTATACAAACGCGGTTAATTCACCTCCCTCGCATAGTCGCAACGTGGGGAAGAAATCTATCTCCCCCCATCATGCCTTAATATAATTAGAAATACAAAACGTTTAACACATGCTGAATGACAATAATATATTAACTCTATAACTAACTTTCCTCAAGCATTACTCCTCTCTTAGGCTATCTATTAGACCCAATTTACTTGGTGAAAGTTGAAGTCAACATTTGTATCTGTACTATAAACAGTTATAACATGTTGTTACTCAACCATCTGATGTCTCGATCATCTTTTAATTCGGAGAAGATCAATCCTTCATGTTGGTGTTGTATTATTGTCTCTGGACAGATTCCTGTCTGTTCTGCGTTTCACTGTGTTCCAGTGAGATCGTTGGGCCTTGGGCGAATGAGTTTTCGCCGTCGGCTGTGAGGTATCTGTCTCCTCTTCTCCATGAGTAGGTGGGGTTGGAATATGAATGTTCAGGTTTTTGGACAATGTGTTTATGTCCGAAGGATCTCTGTAGACATATTGCTTTCCTGAGTGAGTAATTATTACACTGAAGGGGAATCCCCATCTGTATTTTATTTCATTGTCCTGTAAGACTGACATTAGGAATCTTGCAGCTTTTCTCTTCTCTATTGTGGCCGGACATAGGTCCTGATATAGCTGCAATTCTTGGTCTTGGTATTTAATCACCTTCGAAGTTCTAGCCGAAGTCCATATTCTCTCTCTGTCTCTGTAATGTAAGAATATAAATATGTTATGCTCTGTGGTCCCTTTCTATAGAGATTTCTGATATCTGAGTGGATTCTGTGATGTTGTTAAATAGCTCTATAAGGTATGGTAATAGATTTGTGGGTTCTATTGCTTCTGGGATGCCACAGACTCTCAAATTATTGCGTCAACCTCGATTCTCAAGGTCTTCTACTTTATCCGGCAAGGATTGCAGCGATGTAGCGTATTGAGCCAAACAGTTATCTGCTGATTGCATCATTGTCGATAAAGTATCATGGCTATCCTCCAAATCTTCTATTCTTGAGCCAAGGTCATTAATTTCTTTTCTGATAACAGTGAGTTCTGTTTTTATAAAAGACTTCAGATCTGCTATATCTGACTTTGAGGAAAGGTGTTGCATTGTTTCTTGCATGTTTAAAAGATGTTCCTGTGTCAATGTTGGAGGATGACTTGTCTGTTCTAATGTCGTATCTCTTAAGAGGTGATGTACTTTTGGGATCTCTTTCTGTAATCTCTTGCGTAGAAAAGAAGGCATTTAGGGTAGTTTGAGATGATGTTTTATTCATCTTGTCGCCTTTGGCGATTCTCTTAGATGCCATTATAACTTTTTTTATCACAGTTTTACGCGTATGTTTCAAGATTCCCCTGTTTTAAAATTGTCCTCTGTAGATCGATAAGTCTGCAATGCTGGTTCAGTTGTGCAGTTATTTACAGTCACTGTTAGATATTATGTATGCGGTTGTTATTTTAATTCCAGTATTGTGGGTCTTAGCATGTGTGTTATACTATGCTGGTGGCCTGCTTGGGTTGGGGCACTCAGGCGTAACAATATGTTGTGTGATTTAGGCCCCGATCTGAGCCTCGGTTTGATGTGCGGTCTTCAGCCGGATCATTATAGCTCTCTGTGCGGTACAATCAAGTAAGTGATCTCCGCTTCTTTTTCCCCCTTCTAGGGCATTTGTCTGGTCGCCCGGTATAAAGTGGCTGGGGTAGATCTGTAAAGACTAATTTACCTTTGTTCCTGGTACGGTGTTTATGATGCTCCTGAGTTGCGTTCTATTCTCTGGCTGACTCCGTTGCGAACTGCGGCTCTGAAGCTCAAATCTAGATTTTAGTGTCCCCAAGTTCTTAGGAGAGGTCTGTTAGATGGTTAGATTTACTGCAGCATACTATTATTGGCACAATGGAGGGATTTGTTCACGTAGCTAGTGTTCTACACGTCCATGTTCCTGCATGGCTTGGCTCCGCCCCCAAAGCAAAGAAGAAACTGGAGCGCTAGTAAAATATGTAAAACATAACCTTTATTGGTTATTTAAAATTGGACATACAGTCACTATTATAACAAACAGAGATGGGATACCTCTGGCTGGCAGTTTTTATTTCATGTATATAAGATTTAAGGTTCTTCCTTTTAAGGGCTCTTGCAAGTAGTTTTCCAGATTTATTACCTTCAGTAAAAAATGTCCTTTTTAAATAGAAGGCTGATTTGCAGGCTTGTTAATTTAACTGACTTTGTAATGACTGTCTGACTTCTGTCAATTGTTTTAATATATTATCATCCTTAGGGTAAAGTTTATGTAGGTGATCTAATCTCGATAGATCCAAAGTTAGTGAGTTATATTTTTCCTTTTTTCAAATAAGCATTAAGTTTTATAAGATCCCCCTAATATAACATTTATGTGTTTCCCATAGTGTTGATGGAGTCACTTCCGGTGATTTGTTTATACTAAAAAATTCTTGGAGTGACATAGAGAGTTTCTGTATGACGACTGGATCAGACAGCAAAAAGTCATCTAATCTCCACAAAAAGGGGGTATTTGGTTTAGTGGGCCAATCCAAAGAAATTATCATTGCTGAGTGATCTGACCATGAAGTATGACTAATGTAAGCTCTATTAATAAACTGTAAACACTTCTGATCCAGAAATATATAGTCAAGACGTGAATATGTTTTATTTGGGTATGAGAAAAAAGAATAGTCTCTTTTATTAGGGTTAAGGTATCTCCATGTATCATATATATGTTTATTATCAAAAAGAGACCAAATAGTTTTAATTATATTTTGTGAGACTGTAGATTTCGAGGTAGAAGAGTCTAACTTTGAGTCAAAAGGGAAGTTTAAATCTCCTCATAAAATTAACATTCCTTGAGTAAAGTCTAATACTCTATTAAATATATTTTTGAAAAAAAATCAATATTAGTTTGATTAGGTGCATATATATTTATAATTGTTACTAAACTCCCATACATTAGTCCCTTTATTGCCAGATATCTACCCTCTTTATCTTTATCTACTTTATGTAGCAAGAATGGTATCCCTTTCCTAAGTATAATACTAACCCCTCTCTGTCTGGAATTGTACGTGCTATGATAGCAGATATCAAAGCTAGTTTCAAAATACTTTGGCTCTCTATTTGGTCTAAAATGTGTCTCTTGAAGCATCAGAATATCTGCCCCTTTAAGCTTAAAATCTAGAAATGCTTGTTTCCTTTTTTGTGGTATATTAAAACCCTTTACGTTCTGCGAAATTAAAGTTAATTGTTGTTTATTAGTATGAGCCATATTCTAGATAATAATTAAGGCCTAGATTTAGAGTTGGGCGGTAGCCGTCAAAACCAGCGTTAGAGGCTCCTAACGCTGGTTTTTACCGCCCTCTGGTATTTGGAGCCAGTCATTAAAGGGTCTAACGCTCACTTTCCAGCCGCGACTTTTCCATACCGCAGATCCCCTTACGTCAATTGCGTATCCTATCTTTTCAATGGGATCTTTCTAACGCCGGTATTTAGAGTCGTGGCTGAAGTGAGCATTAGAAATCTAACGACAAAACTCCAGCCGCAGAAAAAAGTCAGTAGTTAAGAGCTTTCTGGGCTAACGCCGGTTCATAAAGCTCTTAACTACTGTGCTCTAAAGTACACTAACACCCATAAACTACCTATGTACCCCTAAACCGAGATCCCCCCACATCGCCGCCACTATATTTAATTTTTTTAACCCCTAATCTGCCGCTCCGTACACCGCCGCCAACTACGTTATCCCTATGTACCCCTAATCTGCTGCCCCTAACACCGCCGACCCCTATATTATATTTATTAACCCCTAATCTGCCCCCCACAACGTCGCCGCCAGCTACCTACAATAATTAACCCCTAATCTGCCGACCGGAGCTCACCGCTAGTATAATAAATGTATTAACCCCTAATCTGCCTCACTCCCGCCTCAATAACCCTATAATAAATAGTATTAACCCCTAATCTGCCCTCCCTAACATCACCGACAGCTAACTTCAAGTATTAACCCCTAATCTGCTGACCGGAGCTCACCGCTACTCTAATAAATGGATTAACCCCTAAAGCTAAGTCTAACCCTAACACTAACACCCCCTAAGTTAAATATAATTTTTTTTTTTTTTATATATATAATTTTTTATTGAGGTTATACAAGATAATACATTGTTAATAAAATGCCATGCAATAAAAAGAACTGAATAGTTAACATACAAAAAGCTGTTGAATAATACAGAGACATTACATTAAATCTGTGTGGGCATCTGCCTTGAACCTCCATTTTTATATTATTTTTCTATAGTGTGGTCCTCTATGAAAAGTAGGAGTTACTTTTGAACCCCAAAGAGCTTATGGACACAGGTAGAGGAAATTGGCATTTGAGGAGGCCACTTTTGGGCCTAGTGATTGGGATAGCAAGAAGGGAAAAGGCAGCAGGATAACATAATTTATGCTTACCTGATAAATTCCTTTCTTCTGTTGTGTGATCAGTCCACGGGTCATCATTACTTCTGGGATATAACTCCTCCCCAACAGGAAATGCAAGAGGATTCACCCAGCAGAGCTGCATATAGCTCCTCCCCCCTACGTCACTCCCAGTCATTCGACCAAGAATCAACGAGAAAGGAGAAACCAAGGGTGAAGTGGTGACTGGAGTATAATTTAAAAGATATTTACCTGCCTTAAAACAGGGCGGGCCGTGGACTGATCACACAACAGAAGAAAGGAATTTATCAGGTAAGCATAAATTATGTTTTCTTCTGTTATGTGTGATCAGTCCACGGGTCATCATTACTTCTGGGATACCAATACCAAAGCAAAAGTACACGGATGACGGGAGGGATAGGCAGGCTCATTATACAGAAGGAACCACTGCCTGAAGAACCTTTCTCCCAAAAATAGCCTCCGAAGAAGCAAAAGTGTCAAATTTGTAAAATTTGGAAAAAGTATGAAGCGAAGACCAAGTTGCAGCCTTGCAAATCTGTTCAACAGAGGCCTCATTCTTAAAGGCCCAAGTGGAAGCCACAGCTCTAGTAGAATGAGCTGTAATTCTTTCAGGAGGCTGCTGTCCAGCAGTCTCATAGGCTAAACGAATTATGCTACGAAGCCAGAAGGAGAGAGAGGTAGCCGAAGCCTTATGACCTCTCCTCTGACCAGAGTACACGACAAACAGGGAAGACGTTTGTCGAAAATCCTTAGTTGCCTGCAAGTAGAACTTGAGGGCACGAACTACATCCAGATTGTGTAGAAGACGTTCCTTCTTTGAAGAAGGATTTGGACACAAGGATGGAACAACAATCTCTTGATTGATATTCCTGTTAGTGACTACCTTAGGTAAGAACCCAGGTTTAGTACGCAGAACTACCTTGTCTGAGTGAAAAATCAGATAAGGAGAATCACAATGTAAGGCTGATAACTCAGAGACTCTTCGAGCCGAGGAAATAGCCATTAAAAACAGAACTTTCCAAGATAACAATTTTATATCAATGGAATGAAGGGGTTCAAACGGGACACCCTGTAAAACGTTAAGAACTAAGTTTAAACTCCATGGCGGAGCAACAGCTTTAAACACAGGCTTGATCCTAGCTAAAGCCTGACAAAAGGCCTGGACGTCTGGATTTTCTGACAGACGCCTGTGTAACAAGATGGACAGAGCTGAGATCTGTCCCTTTAATGAGCTAGCCGATAAACCCTTTTCTAAACCTTCCTGTAGAAAGGACAATATCCTAGGAATCCTAACCTTACTCCAGGAGTAACCTTTGGATTCGCACCAGTATAGGTATTTACGCCATATCTTATGGTAAATCCTTCTGGTAACAGGCTTCCTAGCCTGTATCAGGGTATCAATAACCGACTCAGAAAAACCACGTTTTGATAAAATCAAGCGTTCAATTTCCAAGCAGTCAGCTTCAGAGAAGTTAGATTTTGATGTTTGAATGGACCCTGTATCAGAAGGTCCTGTCTTAGAGGTAGAGACCAAGGCGGACAGGATGACATGTCCACTAGATCTGCATACCAAGTCCTGCGTGGCCATGCAGGCGCTATTAGAATCACTGATGCTCTCTCCTGTTTGATTTTGGCAATCAATCGAGGAAGCAGCGGGAAGGGTGGAAACACATAAGCCATCCCGAAGTTCCAAGGTGCTGTCAAAGCATCTATCAGAACCGCTCCCGGATCCCTGGATCTGGACCCGTAGCGAGGAAGTTTGGCGTTCTGGCGAGACGCCATGAGATCTATCTCTGGTTTGCCCCAACGTCGAAGTATTTGGGCAAAGACCTCCGGATGAAGTTCCCACTCCCCCGGATGAAAAATCTGGCGACTCAAGAAATCCGCCTCCCAGTTCTCCACTCCCGGGATGTGGATTGCTGACAGGTGGCAAGAGTGAGACTCTGCCCAGCGAATTATCTTTGATACTTCCATCATTGCTAGGGAGCTTCTTGTCCCTCCTTGATGGTTGATGTAAGCTACAGTCGTGATGTTGTCCGACTGAAACCTGATGAACCCCCGAGTTTTTAACTGGGGCCAAGCCAGAAGGGCATGGAGAACTGCTCTCAATTCCAGAATGTTTATTGGCAGGAGACTTTCCTCCTGATTCCATTGTCCCTGAGCCTTCAGAGAATTCCAGACAGCGCCCCAACCTAGTAGGCTGGCGTCTGTTGTTACAATTGTCCAGTCCGGCCTGCTGAATGGCATCCCTCTGGACAGATGTGGCCGAGAAAGCCACCATAGAAGAGAGTTTCTGGTCTCTTGATCCAGATTCAGAGTAGGGGACAAGTCTGAGTAATCCCCATTCCACTGACTCAGCATGCACAATTGCAGCGGTCTGAGATGTAGACGTGCAAAGGGAACTATGTCCATTGCTGCTACCATTAAGCCGATCACCTCCATGCATTGAGCTACTGACGGGAGTTGAATGGAATGAAGGACACGGCATGCATTTAGAAGCTTTGTTAATCTGTCTTCTGTCAGATAAATCTTCATTTCTACAGAATCTATAAGAGTCCCCAAGAATGGAACTCTTGTGAGAGGAAAAAGAGAACTCTTCTTTTCGTTCACTTTCCATCCATGCGACCTTAGAAATGCCAGAACTAACTCTGTATGAGACTTGGCAGTTTGAAAGCTTGAAGCTTGTATCAGAATGTCGTCTAGGTACGGAGCTACCGAAATTCCTCGCGGTCTTAGTACCGCCAGAAGGGCACCCAGAACCTTTGTGAAGATTCTTGGAGCCGTAGCCAATCCGAATGGAAGAGCTACAAACTGGTAATGCCTGTCTAAGAAGGCAAACCTTAGATACCGGTAATGATCTTTGTGAATCGGTATGTGAAGGTAAGCATCCTTTAAATCCACTGTGGTCATGTACTGACCCTTTTGGATCATGGGTAAGATTGTCCGAATAGTTTCCATTTTGAACGATGGAACTCTTAGGAATTTGTTTAGGATCTTTAAATCCAAGATTGGCCTGAAAGTTCCCTCTTTTTTGGGAACCACAAACAGGTTTGAGTAAAACCCTTGTCCTTGTTCCGACCGCGGAACCGGATGGATCACTCCCATTAATAACAGATCTTGTACACAGCGTAGAAACGCTTCTTTCTTTATCTGGTTTGTTGACAACCTTGACAGATGAAATCTCCCTCTTGGGGGAGAGAATTTGAAGTCTAGAAGGTATCCCTGAGATATGATCTCTAGCGCCCAGGGATCCTGAACATCTCTTGCCCAAGCCTGGGCGAAGAGAGAGAGTCTGCCCCCCACTAGATCCGGTCCCGGATCGGGGGCCCTCGGTTCATGCTGTCTTTGGGGCAGCAGCAGGTTTCCTGGCCTGCTTGCCCTTGTTCCAGGACTGGTTAGGTTTCCAGCCTTGTCTGTAACGAGCAACAGCTCCTTCCTGTTTTGGTGTAGTGGAAGTTGATGCTGCTCCTGCTTTGAAATTCCGAAAGGGACGAAAATTAGACTGTCTAGCCTTAGCTTTGGCTTTGTCTTGAGGCAGGGCGTGGCCCTTACCTCCTGTAATGTCAGCGATAATTTCTTTCAAACCGGGCCCAAATAAAGTTTGCCCCTTGAAAGGTATATTAAGTAATTTGGACTTAGAAGTTACATCAGCTGACCAGGATTTTAGCCACAGCGCCCTACGTGCCTGAATGGCGAATCCTGAGTTCTTAGCCGTAAGTTTGGTTAAATGTATTACGGCCTCCGAAATGAATGAATTAGCTAGTTTAAGGACTCTAAGCCTGTCCGTAATGTCGTCCAGCGTAGTTGAACTAAGGTTCTCTTCCAGAGACTCAATCCAAAATGCTGCCGCAGCCGTAATCAGCGCGATGCATGCAAGGGGTTGCAATATAAAACCTTGTTGAACAAACATTTTCTTAAGGTAACCCTCTAATTTTTTATCCATTGGATCTGAAAAAGCACAGCTATCCTCCACCGGGATAGTGGTACGCTTAGCTAAAGTAGAAACTGCTCCCTCCACCTTAGGGACCGTTTGCCATAAGTCCCGTGTGGTGGCGTCTATTGGAAACATCTTTCTAAATATTGGAGGGGGTGAGAACGGCACACCGGGTCTATCCCACTCCTTAGTAACAATTTCAGTTAGTCTCTTAGGTATAGGAAAAACGTCAGTACTCGCCGGTACCGCAAAGTATTTATCCAACCTACACAATTTCTCTGGTATTGCAACCGTGTTACAATCATTAAGAGCCGCTAAAACCTCCCCTAGTAATACACGGAGGTTTTCCAATTTAAATTTAAAATTTGAAATATCTGAATCCAATCTGTTTGGATCAGAACCGTCACCCACAGAATGAAGCTCTCCGTCCTCATGCTCTGCAAGCTGTGACGCAGTATCAGACATGGCCCTAGTATTATCAGCGCACTCTGTTCTCACCCCAGAGTGATCACGCTTGCCTCTTAGTTCTGGTAATTTAGCCAAAACTTCAGTCATAACAGTAGCCATATCTTGTAATGTTATCTGTAATGGCCGCCCAGATGTACTAGGCGCCATAATATCACGCACCTCCCGGGCGGGAGATGCAGGTACTGACACGTGAGGCGAGTTAGTCGGCATAACTCTCCCCTCGCTGTTTGGTGAAATTTGTTCAAATTGTACAGATTGGCTTTTATTTAAAGTAGCATCAATACAGTTAGTACATAAATTTCTATTGGGCTCCACCTTGGCATTGGAACAAATGACACAGGTATCTTCCTCTGAATCAGACATGTTTAACACACTAGCAATAAACTTGCAACTTGGTTACAATCTTATTTAACAAAAACGTACTGTGCCTCAAAGAAGCACTAAACGATTAAATGACAGTTGAATAATGAACTGAAAAACAGTTATAGCATCAATCCTTAAAAACAACACAACTTTTAGCAAAGGTTTGTTCCCATTAGTAAAGTAACAATAATTAAATTTGAAATTAAAAATTACAGTGCAACGTTTTTTAATCACAGTCAATATATAAGTCTCACAGCTCTGCTGAGAGAATCTACCTCCCTCCAAAGAAGTTTGAAGACCCCTGAGTTCTGATAGAGATGAACCGGATCATGCAGGAAATACAAGAGTAACTGACTGGAAATTTTGATGCGTAGCAAAGAGCGCCAAAAACGGCCCCTCCCCCTCACACACAGCAGTGAGAGAGAAACGAAACTGTCACAATTAAAACAAGCAACTGCCAAGTGGAAAAATAATGCCCAAATATTATTCACTCAGTACCTCAGAAAATGCAAACGATTCTACATTCCAGCAAAAACGTTTAACATGATAAATACCTATTAAAAAGTTTAGTGTACTTTTAACAGAGTAATTCCGGTGAAATACCATCCCCAGAATACTGAAATGTAGAGTATACATACATGTCATTATAACGGTATGGCAGGATTTTCTCATCAATTCCATTCAGAAAATAAAAACTGCTACATACCTCAATGCAGATTCATCTGCCCGCTGTCCCCTGATCTGAAGCTTTTACCTCACTCAGATGGCCGAGAAACAGCAATATGATCTTAACTACTCCGGTTAAAATCATAGTAAAAACTCTGGTAGATTCTTCTTCAAACTCTGCCAGAGAGGCAATAACACGCTCCGGTGCTATTGTAAAATAACAAACTTTTGATTGAAGTTATAAAAACTAAGTATAATCACCATAGTCCTCTCACACATCCTATCTAGTCGTTGGGTGCAAGAGAATGACTGGGAGTGACGTAGGGGGGAGGAGCTATATGCAGCTCTGCTGGGTGAATCCTCTTGCATTTCCTGTTGGGGAGGAGTTATATCCCAGAAGTAATGATGACCCGTGGACTGATCACACATAACAGAAGAAAAGGCTGCTTTAAAGAAATGAAAGAGAGGGAGGGGAAGAGGTGAGAAGAGGGAAAAAGAAGGGTTGGGGGGGGAGATGGGCTCTTGTTAGAGGCATGAGTTGTCAAGTGCTAAGGGAGCGTCAGGAAAGTTGTAGTTTCGGGGGACATCATTAGATAGGAGGATTATAAAGGGTACCTCATAGGGTTATTAGATAAAGGAATTTTGGTGTACTTGGCATTCAAAGAGACGTTAAAAGCTATATCTAGGGGACTTAAGTAGCTCAGCAAAGAGGAGAAAAAGCTTCCTATGTGCATCTAAGTAAGTAATGCCTTAGTTTTCACAGTGCTCTAACAGACACTATATCTATATAGCTCCTGCTTCGCAGGAGAGTATGTGAGAATCACTTCTAGGCAGCATGTCTCTTTTACATCAAGGGTAATATGAACAACAGTAATAAATATCTATAATACCTGGTGAGGATGTAAACATACTATATATGAGAGACATAGAACCCTTTGCGGAGTAGTCTCAAACTGGGGAACATATAGGAGAATGGTTATTAGTATTTAAAGGATATTCCATGCAACATTAGGATAATACTCAGTACAGATAAAACTATGTTAAAACTTAGGTGCGACAATAATACTCTCATGGAATAAGCAGTAGAAATGATTCAGCTCTGCGTGTCTTAATTTTTAACAATTCAAACCGGTGGGGGGTAAAGTCAAATTAACCCACAAAGTAGGCATGTCTTCTCCTCGTAGCATATGTTGATCAGGCTATGGGGATGCATATGAGTAAGGTGCTGACCAATCTATCCTATCCCCAATCTGAGGGCCAAGAACACAGCGGCTGCTTAAAGTTTCTGATTAGTGACATTTCTGTCGTAGCCCAAGTGAGGTTTCTGGGGCTGTTGTGAAAGATCTTTGAGACCCTGCGGTTCGTTAATGTGCGGGTCATTCTCTCTGCCTTCCGTCTTCTTCTGAACTTTAGGTGAGGGTTTGCAGTAGGCGGTAGGTCTAGTGTCTGTAATAAGGTCCGGTACGTACCGGGGCTTGCTGAGCTGTCGTTGCCTGGTCCGTTGCGGGAGCTAGACCTCCCTATGAGGCCCCTCTCTCGAAGGCTCAGGTGTTGGCTGCTGTACAGTGGTGAGGTGCATCGGCGTAAGGGGTGATGCTGTATCTAACAGAGGTCCCCGGCAAAACCTCAGCGCAGAAAAAGCGGCAGCGCTATCTGACTTAATGGGGTCCGATATGCTGTGCTGACTGTGTATCTCTGCTGTCGGTGTCTCTGGTGTAGTAGTAGCGCTGAAGTTCTCCGGGTGTAAGGAGAGCAGTAAGTTTTCAAAGCATCTGTCCATCTGCCTCTCAAAGGATGCTAGCCGATCCGCTATTTCTGTAGGTAAAGGGTTTCTCTCCATCTTGCAGAGGTTATGAAGTCCCTGTTGTTGCTGGTTGCTTTCAGAGGCGATGTTGTAGTATGGCCTGCACCCCAAGATGGCGCCTGTAATGTAAGCGCTGTGTCGTCTTCTGTGAATAAATGTCGTGTAATATGGCGCTATAGCTGCCTCCTGTGTCCTCTTCGTTGACTTGAGTGTTTTGCCTCATGTGCCACTCTCGTTCAGTGTGTATTTACCTGCTCTGAGCGGTCTATGGTGTAAAAATCTATAAAATATAGCCGGAGCTCATGTAGAGTGTGACCGCTCAGATGCAGGGCTGTCTCCGCCCCCGTTAAATATAATTTTTATCTAACGAAATAAATTAAGTCTTATTAAATAAATTATTCCTATTTAAATCTAAATACTTACCTGTAAAATAAATCCTAATATAGCTACAATATAAATTATAATTATATCTTAGCTATTTTAGGATTAATATTTATTTTACAGGCAACTTTGTAATTATTTTAACCAGGTACAATAGCTATTAAATAGTTAATAACTATTTAATAGCTACCTAGTTAAAATAATTACAAAATTACCTGTAAAATAAATCCAAAAGTTCAAAGCTCTTTTACCTTACCAGCCCTTAAAAGGGCCCTTTGCGGGGCATGCCCCAAAGAATTCAGCTCTTTTGCCTGTAAAAAAAAACATACAATACCCCCCCCAACATTACAACCCACCACCCACATACCCCTAATCTAACCAAAACCCCCCTTAAATAAACCTAACACTAAGCCCCTGAAGATCTTCCTACCTTGTCTTCACCATGCCAGGTATCACCGATCGTTCCAGGCTCCGAAATCTTCATCCAAGCCCAAGATTCTATCAGCCAATCGGAATTAAGGTAGGAAAATTCTGACAGCCAATCGGAATTCGAGGGATGCCATCTTGGATGACGTCCCTTAAAGGAACCGTCATTCGTTGGGAAGTCGTCGGAAGAAGAAGATGGGTCCGCGCTGGAGGTCTTCGAGATGGAGCCGGTCGTCATCAGATGAAGATATAAGATGCCGCTTGGAAGAAGATGGTTGCCGGTCCGGATCTACTCTTCTTCCCGGATAGGATGAAGACTTTGGAGCCTCTTCTGGACTTCTTCAGCCGTCGCTTGATAGAAGACTTCAGCCGGATGATGGATGTCTAGCCCCCGCTTGGGCTTGGATGAAGATTTCAGAGCCTGGAACGATCGGTGATACCTGGCATGGTGAAGACAAGGTAGGAAGATCTTCAGGGGCTTAGTGTTAGGTTTATTTAAGGGGGGTTTGGGTTAGATTAGGGGTATGTGGGTGGTGGGTTGTAATGTTGGGGGGGGGGGGTATTATATGTTTTTTTTACAGGCAAAAGAGCTGAATTCTTTGGGGCATGCCCCGCAAAGGGCCCTTTTAAGGGCTGGTAAGGTAAACGAGCTTTGAACTTTTGTAATTTAGAATAGGGTAGGGCATTTTTTTATTTTGGGGGTCTTTGTTATTTTATTAGGGGGCTTAGAGTAGGTGTAATTAGTTTAAAATTGTTGTAATTTTTTTCAAATGTTTGTAAATATTTTTTTATTTTTTGTAACTTAGTTCTTTTTTATTTTTTGTACTTTAGTTAGTTTATTTAATTGTATTTATTTGTAGGAATTGTATTTAATTTATTTATTGATAGTGTAGTGTTAGGTTTAATTGTAGATAATTGTAGGTAGTTTATTTAATTTATTTATTGATAGTGTAGTGTTAGGTTTAATTGTAACTTAGGTTAGGATTTATTTTACAGGTAATTTTGTAATTATTTTAACTAGGTAGCTATTAAATAGTTATTAACTATTTAATAGCTATTGTACCTGGTTAAAATAAATACAAAGTTGCCTGTAAAATAAATATTAATCCTAAAATAGCTACAATATAATTATAATTTATATTGTAGCTATATTAGGGTTTATTTTACAGGTAAGTATTTAGATTTAAATAGGAATAATTTATTTAATAAGAGTTAATTTATTTCGCTAGATAAAAATTATATTTAACTTAGGGGGGTGTTAGTGTTAGGGTTAGACTTAGCTTTAGGGGTTAATACATTTATTAGAGTAGCGGTGAGCTGCGATCGGCAGATTAGGGGTTAATTATTGTAGGTAGCTGGCGGCGACGTTGTGGGGGGCAGATAAGGGGTTAATAAATATAATATAGGGGTCGGCAGTGTTAGGGGCAGCAGATTAGGGGTACATAACTATAATGTATGTTGCGGCGGTGTAGGGAGCAGCAGATTAGGGGTTAATAATAATATGCAGGGGTCAGCGATAGCGGGTTGCGGCAGATTAGGGGTTAATAAGTGTAAGGTTAGGGGTGTTTAGACTCGGGGTACATGTTAGAGTGTTAGGTGCAGACGTAGGAAGTGTTTCCCCATAGAAAACAATGGGGCTGCGTTAGGAGCTTAACGCTGCTTTTTTGCAGGTGTTAGGGTTTTTTTCAGCTCAAATTGCCCCATTGTTTTCTATGGGGATATCGTGCACGAGCACGTTTTTGAAGCTGGCCGCGTCCGTAAGCACCGCTGGTATCTAGAGTTGCAGTGGCGTTAAATTATGCTCTACGCTCCCTTTTTGGAGCCTAACGCACTGAAAACCCAGCCATTCTGTGAACTCTAAATACCAGCGGTATTTAAAAGGTGCGGGAGAAAAAAAGCACGCGTAGCTAACGCACCCCTTTGGCCGCCAAACTCTAAATCTAGCCGTAAGTTTCTGTCTTATATATTGCTGAAGATGTCTCAATTTTTGAGAGAACAAGTTCATAACTTGTATCAATGTGAATCGGCTATAATCATATGTCATATTATTCAACATAATTCTAGACATCCAGGTAATGAATATGTGATATAATTTATACCCAAAATTAAAATAATAAAAAAGAAACATTATGAATGACTTCCGAAAGAAGCCAAAACTGCATCTCTCTATGAGAGAACCTTTCTCCCAAAAACAGCCTCAGAAGAAGCAAAAGTATCAAATTTGGAAAATTTGGAAAAAGTATGAAGGGAGGACTAAGTCGCAGCCTTACAAATCTGTTCAACAGAAGCATTGTTTTAAAAAGCCCATGTGGAAGCCACAGCTCTAGTAGAATGAGCCGTAATTTTTTCAGGAGGCTGCTGTCCAGCAGTCTCGTATGCCAGGCGGATGATGCTCTTCAGCCAAAAAGAAAGAGGTAGCCGTAGCTTTTTGACCCCTACGCTTTCTAAAATAAACAATGAATAGAGAAGATGATTGACGGAAATCCTTGGTCTCTTGTAAGTAAAACTTCAAGGCACAAACCACGTCCAAGTTATGTAACAGACGTTCCTTCTTAGAAGAAGGATTAGGACACAAGGAAGGAACAACAATTTCCTGATTAATATTCTTATTTGAAACAACCTTAGGAAGGAATCCAGGTTTAGTGCGCAAAACCACCTGGAATATAAGATAATAGGATATATATATAAGATAAGGCGAATCACATTGTAACGCAGAAAGCTCAGAAACTCTTCCAGCAGAAGAGATAGCAACCAAAAACTAAACTTTCCAAGATAATAACTTATCTATGGAATGCATGGGTTCAAACGGAACCCCTTGAAGAACATTGAGAACTAAATTCAAACTCCATGGCGGAGCAACAGGCGAAGGTGTTCAAGTTTAAATTTAAAGGACGTGACGTCCGAGTCTGTCTGAGGCAACACATTTCCTGATTCTGAAAGTTCTTCCTCAGACAGCAATTCTCTGACCCCCAAATCAGAGCACTGTGAGGGTACATCGGAAATGGTTAATAAAGTATCAGAGGGTTCAGTATTTACATTAATACCTGGCCTACTGCGTTTACCATGCAAAACTGGCAGTTTAGAGAATACCTCTGTAAGGGTAGTTGACATAACTGCAGCCATATCTTGCAGAGTAAAAGAATTAGACGCACTAGAAGTACTTGGAGTCGCTTGAGTGGGCGTTAAAGGTTGTGACACTTGGGGAGAATTAGATGGCATATCCTGATTCTCTTCAGACTGAGAATCATCCTTAGACACACTTTCATTACTTAAAATATGTTCTTTACAGTGTAAGGCCCTTTCAGTACAAGAAAGACACAATGTAAGAGGGGGTTCCACAATGGCTTCTAAACACATAGAGCACTGACTTTCCTCAATGTCAGACATGTTGAACAGGTTAGTAATAACCACAATACTCGTTAAACACTTTATTTATTTATTTAGACAATTTTTTAAAAAATGTGTACTGTACCTTTAAGAGATAAAAAGCGCACACATTTTTTCCAATCTGCTAGAAAACGCTAATAAACGTTAGATAGTTGAATACACCTATACTATAGTGCCAAAAATTATTGCACCCTAAGAGCAAGGGGTGAAATTACCCTCTACAGGATGAATAAAGCAAAAAAAAAACTGAATTTGATATGAAAACGAACACCTGCACCTCGCCACAGCTCTGCTGTGGCGCCTACCTGCCCCCAGGGAACTGCAGAACAACTCGACACCAATCCGGTTAACAAAAAACTCAGTTTAGGCCCAACCGGAGCTAATGCCTGCTGCCTCCTCTTCAGAGTAAACTGCACGTCTAAGGCGCAAAAATTAGGCCCCGCCCATTATGGTCGACGTATTTGCTGACTAAACAACCGCATGGGAAGCGATTTAGTAATAAGCCATGTGGTAGCACAAATGCATAATAAAGCCATATATAAGTGTTTGTCATGAAATGAAAAACCATTAGGATGCCTCTAAGCCATGTGGTCCCCAAGCACAAAATCATAATAACAGCCATATAAGTGTTTGCTATTCAAGGAAAAACCATTAGATGCCTCTCCCAGTGTCTCTAAAATATGCTGCAAAAAGTCTCTGCTGCATTTAGCCCATATCATCAAAAACACAGGAGCTTAGTAAAACACTTTTACTAGATTACAGATGTACTGCTTACCCCTATCCCAATTAGGAATTAAGTCAGCCAATTCTGATGTGCAAAGTCTCCTAAGAAGTAAATGACTGAACATACCTCAATGCTGCTTGTAGCATGAAACCGTTCTCCACACTGAAGATTTCTCTTGCACTACCTTCAGGACTTCTGTGGGAAACAACAAGGATCTTAGTGACATCTGCTAAGATCATCAACCTCAGGGCAGAAATCTTCTTCTATATGCTCCCTGAGGAAAATAGAACTCCCCGGTACCATTTAAAATAAAAAACTTCTTGATTGAAGAAACTAAAACTAACACCTCTTTCACATTACCTCTTCCTATTACTACATAAGCAAAGAGAATGACTGGGGGTGGAGGGAAGGGAGGAGCTATAAATACAGCTCTGCTGTGGTGCTCTTTGTCACTTCCTGTTAGCAGGAGGATAATATCTCACAAGTAAGAATGAATCCGTGGACTCGTATCTTGTAGAAGAAATAAAGCTAGCACTTACCTCATCTTCTGCCTGACCGCAAGGCAGTTCCCAGGTTTGAGAGGTCCTCTCCCTCACATGGACCTGTGAAATAAACGAAAGTCCTGAGTAATATACCTCAGGTTTTCAGGGTAAGGGCAGCATCAGTATATGGGAGGCGCAGTGAGAATTATGCCGCCTCCCGCTGGGCAGGAGTGATATTCCCAATAGTAATTAAGATGATCCGTGGACTCATCGTGTAATTAAAAAGAAAAGTCCCATATTCTCATAAACCCTGGGGGACTGTCAGGCAAAGCTCCAACAGAGTGATAGTAATTGCCTGCAGGAAGTGCTAAAGCGAGGACGGAGCACTCACAATAGTAACTGGGAAAATCCTGCCAAATGCCTTTAAGGAATCTAGAAAGTACCGTTCTAGTTACTTACAGTCCCTTAATGGGTACTTGTATACTAGTGTGCAGTGGCCTCTGATCATACTTAAATTTAAAAAAAAACAGAGCCGCCGCCACTGAGAGGGAGCGCATTAGCACTGAATTTTAAAAACTTCTACTAGAAGTCACATAATAAGTGCCCACAATATCACATCCCCTCATTGCCCACCCTCACTGGAGGTTACCCAGCAATAATATATGAAAAGTCCCTTACCCTCAGTCATGCCATATTTAGACAACAAGCCATGGGGGTAAAGGATACAGGGACTCACAGTTAGTCTTCACCTGCACCATGCAGTCTTCTGACAAGTTCCAGGTCTGACAGTAGTAATCTTTATTGTTGCAGGGACCTGAAGAAAGAAGTGTAAGCTAACACTGGTTGCCTGATTGGGGTATTAGCATTGAATGCTGTATAGAGGACAGAGAAGTTCCCTGAGACATCCAGCAGCTAATAGCTACCAATACTCTTACTAAGAGGTTTACATGGATACAGCATTAACCCCAGTCCTATCTTGAAGAGAAGATACCCATTAAAATACTATAATTCCTATTTCTTCAGAGCACCATCTTCGCCACCTCCTTGTTACAGAGGCAAAGAATGACAGGGGGATTATGGAGAGTGGGAGGATACTTAAGCTATGACTGCTGGGTTTTTGCCTCCTCCTGGTGGCCAGGTGGTGAATTTCCCAACACTAATTAATTAAATTGTGGACTCTCCATGCCACTGTAAAGAAAAGAAGTATGAAAAAGGCTTGGAACGGCTCATGATCCAAAGTATACCACATCATCTGCAAAACATGGTGAAGGCAGTGTTATGGCATGGGCATGCATGGCTTCTAATGACACTGGGTCACTAGTATTTATTGATGATGTGACAGAAGCAGCCAGATTAATTCTGAAGTGTATAGGGATATATGGCCTGCTCAGAATAAGCCAAATTCAGCAAAGTTGATTGGACGACGCTTCACTTTACAGATGGACCATGACCCAAAACATACTGCAAAAGCAACCCAAGAGTTTTTTTAAGGCAAATAACATAATTTATGTAAGAACTTACCTGATAAATTCATTTCTTTCATATTGGCAAGAGTCCATGAGCTAGTGACGTATGGGATATACAATCCTACCAGGAGGGGCAAAGTTTCCCAAACCTCAAAATGCCTATAAATACACCCCTCACCACACCCACAATTCACATACAAAGAGAGAAGCGCTCTACCAGGAACGAACAACAGCTCAGTGGCTTGTTCTATGGCGATTTACCACCCGGAAGCAGCCTCTTTTAGACCAGTGTGCTTTTCACAGAAGAAAACTTTCCTGAAGTATATCAGTCTGATCCCGATAAGTAAGGCTATTGTTCGTTCCCAGGTTGAGCGCTTCTCTCTTTTTATTTACACCCACAATTCAGTTTAACGAATAGCCAAGCAGTGGGGTGATAAAGAAAGGAATAAAAAGCATCAACAAAGGAATTTGGAAATATTTGTGCTTTATACAAAAAAACATAACCACCATAAAAAGGGTGGGCCTCATGGACTCTTGCCAATATGAAAGAAATGAATTTATCAGGTAAGTTCTTACATAAATTATGTTTTCTTTCATGTAATTGGCATGTCCATGAGCTAGTGACGTATGGGATATACAATCCTACCAGGAGGGGCAAAGTTTCCCAAACCTCAAAATGCCTATAAATACACCCCTCACCACACCCACAATTCAGTTTAACAAATAGCCAAGCAGTGGGGTGATAAAGAAAGGAATAAAAAGCATCAACAAAGGAATTTGGAAATATTTGTGCTTTATACAAAAAAACATAACCACCATAAAAAAGGGTGGGCCTCATGGACTCTTGCCAATATGAAAGAAATGAATTTATCAGGTAAGTTCTTACATAAATTATGTTTTCTTTCATGTAATTGGCATGTCCATGAGCTAGTGACGTATGGGATATCAAATACCCAAGATGTGGAACTCCATGCAAGAGTCACTAGAGAGGGAGGGATAAATAATAAAATACAGCCATTTTTCGCTGAAAAAAATAATCCACAACCCAAATTATAAGTTTATTCTTTAATGATAAGAAAAACTTAAAACATCAGCAGGAGAATCAAACTGAAACCGCTGCCAGAAAAACTTTTCTACCAAAAACTGGTCCTGAAGAAGCAAAAACATCAAAATGGTAGAATTTAGTAAATATATGCAAAGAAGACCAAGTTGCTGCTTTTCAAATCTGAGCAACTAAAGCTTCATTCTTAAAAGCCCACAAAGTGGAGGCTGATCTAGCAGAATGAGCTGAAATTCTCTGAGGCGGGGTCTTACCTGACTCCAAATAAGCTTGACGAATCAAAAGCTTTAACCAAGAAGTCAAGGAAATGGCAGAAATTTTCTGACATTTCCTAGGACCAGAAAATAAAACAAATAGACTAGAAATCTTTCTGAAATCTTTAGTAGCTTCAATAACATAATTTATGCTTACCTGATAAATTCCTTTCTCCTGTAGTGTGATCAGTCCACGGGTCATCATTACTTCTGGGATATTACTCCTCCACAACAGGAAGTGCAAGAGGATTCACCCAGCAGAGCTGCCATATAGCTCCTCCCCTCTACGTCACTCCCAGTCATTCGACCAAGGACCAACGAGAAAGGAGAAGCCAAAGGGTGTAGTGGTGACTGGAGTATAATTTAAAAAATATTTACCTGCCATAAAAAACAGGGCGGGCCGTGGACTGATCACACTACAGGAGAAAGGAATTTATCAGGTAAGCATAAATTATGTTTTCTTCTGTTAAGTGTGATCAGTCCACGGGTCATCATTACTTCTGGGATACCAATACCAAAGCAAAAGTACACGGATGACGGGAGGGATAGGCAGGCTCTTTATACAGAAGGAACCACTGCCTGAAGAACCTTTCTCCCAAAAATAGCCTCCGAGGAAGCAAAAGTGTCAAATTTGTAAAATTTGGAAAAAGTATGAAGCGAAGACTAAGTTGTAGCCTTGCAAATCTGTTCAACAGAGGCCTCATTCTTAAAGGCCCAAGTGGAAGCCACAGCTCTAGTGGAATGGGCTGTAATTCTTTCAGGAGGCTGCTGTCCAGCAGTCTCATAAGCTAAACAAATTATGCTACGAAGCCAAAAAGAGAGAGAGGTAGCAGAAGCTTTTTGACCTCTCCTCTGACCAGAGTAAACGACAAACAGGGAAGACGTTTGTCGAAATTCTTTAGTTGCCTGTAAGTAAAATTTTAGGGCACGAACTACATCCAGATTGTGCAAAAGACGTTCCTTCTTTGAAGAAGGATTTGGACACAAGGATGGAACAACAATCTCTTGATTGATATTCCTGTTAGTGACTACCTTAGGTAAGAACCCAGGTTTAGTACGCAGAACTACCTTATCCGAATGAAAAATCAAATAAGGAGAATCACAATGTAAGGCTGATAACTCAGAGACTCTTCGAGCCGAGGAAATAGCCATTAAAAATAGAACTTTCCAAGATAACAACTTTATATCAATGGAATGAAGGGGTTCAAACGGAACGCCCTGTAAAACGTTAAGAACAAGATTTAAACTCCATGGTGGAGCAACAGTCTTAAACACAGGCTTAATCCTCGCTAAAGCCTGACAAAAAGCCTGAACGTCTGGCACTTCTGACAGACGTTTGTGTAACAGAATAGACAGAGCTGAGATCTGTCCCTTTAATGAACTAGCAGATAAACCCTTTTCTAAACCTTCTTGTAGAAAAGACAATATCCTAGGAATCCTAACCTTACTCCAAGAGTAACCTTTGGATTCACACCAATATAGGTATTTACGCCATATTTTATGGTAAATCTTTCTGGTAACAGGCTTCCTAGCCTGTATTAAGGTGTCAATAACTGACTCAGAAAACCCACGTCTTGATAAAATCAAACGTTCAATTTCCAAGCAGTCAGCTTCAGAGAAGTTAGATTTTGATGTTTGAAAGGACCCTGTATCAGGAGGTCCTGTTTCAGAGGTAGAGACCAAGGTGGACAGGATGACATGTCCACCAGGTCTGCATACCAAGTCCTGCGTGGCCATGCAGGTGCTATCAGAATCACTGATGCTCTCTCCTGTTTGATTCTGGCAATCAATCGAGGAAGCATCGGGAAGGGTGGAAACACATAAGCCATCCTGAAATCCCAAGGTGCCGTCAGGGCATCTATTAGGACTGCTCCTGGATCCCTGGATCTGGATCCGTACCGAGGAAGCTTGGCGTTCTGTCGAGACGCCATGAGATCTATCTCTGGCTTGCCCCAACGTCGAAGTATTTGGGCAAAGACCTCCGGATGAAGTTCCCATTCCCCCGGATGAAAAGTCTGACGACTTAAGAAATCCGCCTCCCAATTCTCCACTCCCGGGATGTGGATTGCTGACAGGTGGCAAGAGTGAGACTCTGCCCAGCGAATTATCTTTGATACTTCCATCATTGCTAGGGAGCTCCTTGTCCCTCCCTGATGGTTGATGTAAGCTACAGTCGTGATGTTGTCCGACTGAAACCTGATGAAGCCCCGAGTTGTCAACTGGGGCCAAGCCAGGAGGGCATTGAGAACTGCTCTCAATTCCAGAATGTTTATTGGCAGGAGACTCTCCTCCTGACTCCATTGTCCCTGAGCCTTCAGAGAATTCCAGACGGCACCCCAACCTAGAAGGCTGGCGTCTGTTGTTACAATTGTCCAGTCTGGTCTGCTGAATGGTATCCCCCTGGACAGATGTGGCCGAGAAAGCCACCATAGAAGAGAATTTCTGGTCTCTTGATCCAGATTCAGAGAAGGGGACAAGTCTGAGTAATCCCCATTCCACTGACTTAGCATGCACAATTGCAGTGGTCTAAGGTGTAAGCGAGCAAATGGCACTATGTCCATTGCTGCTACCATTAAGCCGATTACCTCCATGCATTGAGCCACCGATGGGTGTTGAATGGAATGAAGGGTGCGGCAAGCACTTTGAAGTCTTGTTAACCTGTCTTCTGTCAGGTAAATCTTCATTTCTACAGAATCTATAAGAGTTCCCAGGAAGGGAACTCTTGTAAGTGGAACGAGTGAACTTTTCTTTTCGTTCACCTTCCATCCATGTGACCTTAGAAATGCCAGTACTAACTCTGTATGAGACTTGGCAGTTTGAAAGTTTGAAGCTTGTATCAGAATGTCGTCTAGGTAAGGAGCTACTGAAATTCCCCGCGGTCTTAGTACCGCCAGAAGAGCACCTAAAACCTTTGTGAAGATTCTTGGAGCTGTAGCCAATCCGAATGGAAGAGCTACAAACTGGTAATGCCTGTCTAGAAAGGCAAATCTTAGATACCGGTAATGATCTTTGTGAATCGGTATGTGAAGGTAAGCGTCCTTTAAGTCCACTGTGGTCATGTACTGACCTTCTTGGATCATGGGTAAAATTGTCCGGATAGTCTCCATTTTGAATGATGGAACTCTTAGGAATTTGTTTAGGATCTTTAAATCCAGGATTGGTCTGAAAGTTCCCTCTTTTTTGGGAACCACAAACAGATTTGAGTAAAACCCTTGTCCCTGTTCCGACCGTGGAACTGGATGGATTACTCCCATTAACAATAGTTCTTGTATGCAGCGTAGAAACACTTCTTTCTTTGTTTGGTTTGTTGACAACCTTGACAGATGAAATCTCTCTCTTGGAGGAGAGTGTTTGAAGTCCAGAAGGTATCCCTGAGATATTATCTCTAGCGCCCAGGGATCCTGGACATCTCTTGCCCAAGCCTGGGCGAAGAGAGAAAGTCTGCCCCCCACTAGATCCGATCCCGGATCGGGGGCCCTCAATTCATGCTGTTTTAGTGGCAGCTGCAGGCTTCCTGGCTTGCTTGCCCTTGTTCCAGGACTGGTTAGGTCTCCAGCCTTGTCTGTAGCGAGCACCAGATCCTTCTTGTTTTGGAGTAGTGGAAGTTAATGCTGCTCCTGCTTTGAAATTCCGAAAGGAACGAAAATTAGACTGTCTAGCCTTAGGTTTGGCTTTGTCTTGAGGTAGGGCGTGGCCCTTACCTCCGGTAATGTCAGCGATAATTTCTTTCAAACCAGGCCCAAATAAGGTCTGTCCCTTGAAAGGTATATTAAGTAATTTGGACTTAGAAGTTACATCAGCTGACCAAGATTTTAGCCACAGTGCTCTGCGCGCTTGAATGGCGAATCCGGAATTCTTAGCCGTAAGTTTAATTAAATGTACTACGGCTTCCGAAATGAATGAATTAGATAGCTTAAGTATTCTAAGCCTGTCTGAAATGTCGTCCAGCGTAGTTGAACCAAGATTCTCTTCTAGAGACTCAATCCAGAATGCCGCTGCAGCCGTGATCGGCGCAATGCATGCAAGGGGTTGCAATATAAAACCTTGTTGAACAAACATTTTCTTAAGGTAACCCTCTAATTTTTTATCCATTGGATCTGAAAAGGCACAGCTATCCTCTACCGGGATAGTGGTACGTTTAGCTAAAGTAGAAACTGCTCCCTCCACCTTAGGGACCGTTTGCCATAAATCCCGTGTGGTGGTGTCTATTGGAAACATCTTTCTAAATATTGGAGGGGGTGAGAACGGCACACCGGGTCTATCCCACTCCTTAGTAATAATTTCAGTTAGTCTTTTAGGTATAGGAAAAACGTCAGTACTTGTTGGTACAGCAAAATATTTATCCAACCTACACATTTTCTCAGGTATTGCAACTGTGTTACAATCATTCAGGGCCGCTAACACCTCCCCTAGTAAAACGCGGAGGTTCTCCAGCTTAAATTTAAAATTTGAAATATCTGAATCCAATCTGTTTGGATCAGAACCGTCAGCCGCAGAATGAAGCTCTCCGTCCTCATGTTCTGCAAGTTGTGACGCAGTATCTGACATGGCCCTAACATTATCAGCGCACTCTGTTCTTACCCCAGAGTGATCACGCTTGCCCCTTAGTTCTGGTAATTTAGCCAAAACCTCAGTCATAACAGTAGCCATATCTTGTAATGTTATTTGTAATGGCCGCCCAGATGTACTTGGCGTCGCCATATCGCGCACGTCCCGAGCGGGAGATGCAGGTACTGTCACGTGAGGCGAGTTAGTCGGCATAACTCTCCCCTCGTTGTTTGGTGAAATTTGTTCAATTTGTACAGATTGACTTTTATTTAATGTAGCATCAATACAGTTAGTACATAAATTTCTATTGGGCTCCACCTTGGCTTTAGTACAAATAGTACAGGTCTCATCTTCTGAATCAGACATGTTTAACAAACTAGCAAATAAACTTGCAACTTGGAAATACTATACAAGTAAAATACAATGAAAAAAAAAAACGAACTGTGCTTGAAAAACACTGAATATATATAACAGATGAAATCAATCAGCTTTGTAAAACAAAATGCAACTTAGCAAAGGCTTGTACCCAGTAGCAAGAAATAACTAACCCTGAGGCATAAAAAAGTTAAAGAATAAACGTTTTTTATCACAGTCAACTACAATCTTACAGCTCTGTTAGATTACTTCCCTCAAATTAGCTTTGAAGATCCCTGGGTTCTGTAGAGATAAACCGGAACATGCAGGAAAAAACAATGAGCTTTTGACTGAAATTTTTGATGCGTAGTAAAAGCGCCAAAAAAGGTCCCACCCCCTCACACACAACAGTGAGAGAGATTAAAAACTGTCATAATTAGATCCAGCAACTGCCAAGTGGAAAAATAGTGCCCAAACATTTTATTCACCCAGTACCTCAGAAAATGAAAACGATTTTACATTCCAGCAAAAACGTTTAACATAATTAAGAGTTATTAAAAAGCCTGTTGTATTTCTATTAGGCTAAAGTCTTACATACACAGTGTAATTCCAGTGAAGTACCATTCTCCAGAATACTAAAATGTAAATTATACATACATGATATAATGTCGGTATGGCAGGATTTTCTCAGCAATTCCATTGTTAGAAAATAAAAACTGCTACATACCTCTTTGCAGAATAAACTGCCCGCTGTCCCCTGATCTGAAGTTTACCTCTCCTCAGATGGCCGAGAAACAGCAATATGATCTTAACAACTCCGGCTAAAATCATAGTAAAAACTCTGGTAGATTCTTCTTCAAACTCTACCAGAGAAGGAATAACACACTCCGGTGCTATTAAAAAATAACAAACTTTTGATTGAAGAAATAAACTAAATAAAATCACCATAGTCCTCTCACACATCCTATCTAGTCGTTGGGTGCAAGAGAATGACTGGGAGTGACGTAGAGGGGAGGAGCTATATGGCAGCTCTGCTGGGTGAATCCTCTTGCACTTCCTGTTGGGGAGGAGTAATATCCCAGAAGTAATGATGACCCGTGGACTGATCACACTTAACAGGAGAAATAATATTTCAAAGCTCTTACCATATCCAAAGAATGTAAGGATCTTTCCAAAGAATTCTTTGATTTAGGACACAAGGAAGGGACAACAATTTTTCTACTAATGTTGTTAGGAAATTCACAAGAAAGAGCAGATAGCTCAGAGACTATTCTAGCAAAAGAGATAGCAAAAAGGAACAATACTTTCCAAGAAAGTGGTATAATGACCAAAGAATGCATAGGCTCAAATGGAGGAGCCTGTAGCGCCTTCAAACCAAATTGAGACTCCAAGGAGGAGAAATTGATTTAATGACAGGCTTAATTCAAACTAAAACCTGTACAAAAACAGTGAATATCCGGAAGTTTAGCAATCTTTCTGTGAAATAAAACTGAAAGAGCAGAGATTTGTCCCTTCAAGGAACTTGCAGACAAACCTTTATCCAAACAAAACTGAAGAAACTGAAAAATTCTAGGAATTCTAGAAGAATGTCAAGAAAATTTTTTATAAGACGAACACCATGAAATGTAAGTCTTCCAAACTCGATAGTAAATCTTCCTGGAATCAGATTTATGAGCGTGTAACATAGTATTAATCACTGAGTCAGAGAAACCTCTATGACCTAGTACTAAGTGTTCAATTTCCATACCTTCAAACTTAATGATTTGAGATCTTGATGGAAAAAAATGGACCTTGGGGGGCGGAGCTTGAAGCAGAGGCAGCAGGACGTGTATTGCAGAGGCTCCGGACAATATTACATTCTATTTTATATTTATTAGTGTTTTTTTTTTACAAAACAATACTGGGACTCTCTAGGTGATTGCATTCTGCAACGAAATGTGACAGAGAACTACAGTGGTGCGTCTAATTGAAAGAGTTTAGCCCAATTATCCACATTGACTGCCCTAACTCCAGCATGGGAGACAGCATCTGCAGTGAGATACAGGCCCTGTTCGCCGAGTATGAGCGTCTGATACTTGGCAGATTCGACTGCCTCATAGCGAGGGTGGAAGCAGAATGCTCAAACAACAGGCGACTCGAGCTTGCTAAGATAGCAGAGGCGGCTCCCAGTGTGCAGCCCGGCGCCATGCAGCCTTTTAACAAGAGCCACTCCTCCTGTACCTGCTCAACCCGGGAGAGAACGAACACCAGATACTATTAATGGAGATAGTCCCGGTAAGGCTAGTGGTCCGATCGCTGAACCGGATCGCTACTTGCAGCTACCTGAGAAGAAGGCTTGGGCTCCGGAATGGAGAGATGCGATCTGCCTGCTGGGGGCGGTGGATGACGGCTACCGTGAATTGAGGGAGAGCTATGCAGTGGTGACAATGGGACAGTCGAGCGCCGTGCCTGGGAGCCGAATTGCAGAAACCAGCCTGTGCTGGGCTGACCCGAACAACTATAGGAGTCTCTCCGTATTACCTTTGCGGCAGACTGGTCCGGCGGCGCTATTCTCCTATAAATACACTACGCGACAAGCCTGCTCAGGTAGATCTGGCGTAGGGTAAACTTATCTGTATAGATCTGGCCTGTCTGTGTCCACTTCGGCCTTCTTGCCATAAATGACGGCTTTCTAGCCCGACGGACCATAAGAGACCTAAGATGTGATGCCAGACTGTTAACACCTAGGGTGGATATTTCCTTTTTTTACTACATTTCCTCCATGGGTTATATATCAAGTAAAGCTTTGACTTTATAACATGCGGCAGGACTGTATAAACTTATGAAACCTACAATATTTAATATGTGGACTATGACCTGCTAATATACTTTTCTTTTAGGGTTTCATATTGCTCAGAGATCAATAATAGAGACCTTAAGGTAAAATATTTATTGTAAATTCTACATCTATCATAACTCAGTAAGCTTTAAGAAGTTCTATTCTGCGGCAGGACTGTATAACCTCATGATGTCTATAATATTTAATACTTGGAATATGACATGTTAGTATGCTACCCTGTTAGGTTTACCTATTTCTCAGAGAAAAATAAGGGAGACTTCCTTCATACTAAAGTATATTTATTGTAAAGTAACCACTAACACGTATCCTTATACTATTATGGTCTTCACTGGGTAAGGAGTATTTAGTCTGGGTATTGCCTAATGCCCATCTTAGCTATAATAGTTTTGCTCATGGTGCAGGGTAGCAGAAGTGGAGAATATTATCATTAACCCGCTAATCACTGCTCCGCCCCCCCCTCTTTTTTCCCATGCGGTAAGGGATGAGTAATTTCTCCTCCGCATTTATACTTTGGCAGAGTTTTGTAGCCTCTGCTCTATTCGAAGAATCGGTTTACCGCTTTTTCCCTTATATGTATTTGAAGATTCTTCGGGCCCTAAATACAATAGAAACTGTATCTATGACTATGTTCTTTATTATGTATAGTTTGGTTTGCCTATTTAAGTCTACTATGTTTATCCTGATTCCGGTTGCCTGACCAGAATTGAAAACTGTACTAGAGTAATTTCCTGTTATTAGATGTTGGGAGTTATTGACTTGTTTATCCTTGCATTTTACTCTGTGGACCATCTGGTTATTGTATTTGAACCAAATTATTTTATGTGCTGTTATCACAGTTCGACAAGGATGGTGTCATCCTTGTTTCCAAAAAGACTGCTCCATTCAGGGGAGCTAGAAACCCTTGATGGCACAGCAAACCTTCAAAAACTCAAATGGGGAACAGATCTGATTGGATGCTAAGACAACAGTGTGTGCTTAGATATGGTATTGTGTTCACCTTGTTGTCATTTTTTTTTTAGATATTGTCTGTGTATATAATTGCCATATATAAAATGGTTAGCGCATCCACTGCTTCCGCCCGCACATACCTGGACAGGTATCTGGGAAGTTTCTTGTTTAGGAGAGAGGCCATCAGATCTATCTCTGGAAGCCCCCACATCTGAACAATCTGAGTAAACACATCTGGATGGAGAGACCACTCTCCTGGATGTAAAGTCTGACTACTGAAATAATCCGCTTCCTAAATGTCTACACCTGGGATATCCACCACAGAAATTTGACAGGAGCTGGATTCCACCAAAGCAAGTATCCGAGATACTTCTTTCATGGCTTGAGGACGGTGAGTCCCACCATGAATATTGACATATGCCACAGTTGTGATATTGTCTGTCTGGAAGCAAATGAACGGTTCTCTCTTAAATAGAGGCCAATACTGAAGAGCTCTGAAAAATTGCACGGAGTTCTAAAATATTGATTGGTAATCTCGCCTCTTGAGATTTCCAAACCCCTTGAGCATTCAGAGATCCCCAAACAGCTCCCCAACCCGAAAGACTTGTATCTGTAATTATCACAGTCCAGGTTGCTCGAACAAAAGAAGGCCCTTGAACTAAATGTTGGTGATTTAACCACCACGTCAGAGAGCGTCGTACATTGGGAATTAAGGATATTAAATGTGATATATTTAAATAATCCCTGCATCATTGATTTAGCATACAAAGCTGGAGAGGTCTCATGTGAGAACGAGCAAAAGGAATCGCGTCCGATGCTGTAGTCATGAGGCCTAAAATTTCCATGAACATAGCCACTAAAGGGAATGACTGAGACTGAAAGTGCCGACAAGCTGCAACCAATTTCAAGCGTCTCTTGTCTTGTTTGAGACAGAGTCATGGACACTGAATTTATTTGAAAACCTTAAAAGGTGACCCTTGTCTGAGGAATCAAAGGTAAATTGATCCTCCAAGCATGTTTTCGAAAAAATAACACGAGTTAATTCATGCGAGATTCTTGCAGAATGCAAAGACTGAGCTAGTACCAAGATATCGTCCAAATAAGGAAACACCATAATACCCTGTTCTCTGATTACAGAGAGTAGGGCACCTAGAACCTTTGTAAAGATTCTTGGAGCTATTGCTATGCCAATGGAAGAGCAACAAATTGGTAATGCTTGTCTAGAAAAGAGAATTTCAGGAACTGATAATGATCTAGATGAATCGGAATATAAAGATAAGCATCCTGCAAGTCTATTGTAGACATATAATGTTCTTGCTGAACAAAAGGCAGAATAATCCTTATAGTCACCATCTTGAAAGATGGAATTTTTACATAATGATTTCAAAATATTTAGATCCAGAACTGGCCTGAATAAATTTCCCTTCTTTAGGACAATGAATAGATTTAAATAAAGCCCCAAACCTTGATCCTAAACAGGAACCGGCATAAATACCCCTGATAATTACAGGTCTGAAACACACTTCAGGAAAGCCTGAGCTTTTACTGGATTTACCGGGACACGTGAGAGAAAAAAATCTTCTCACAGGAGGTCTTACTCTGAATCCTATTCGATACCCTTAAGAGACAATGCTCTGAATCCATTGATATTGGACAGACTTTATCCAAACATCCTTGAATGACTTGGATTTATTCCAATTTGAGGAAGATTTCCAATTGGAAACAGACTCCTTGGGGAAGGATTAGATTCTTGTTCCTTTTTCTGTCAAAAAGAACGAAAATGATTAGAAGCCTTAGATTTACCCTTAGGTCTTTATCCTGAGGCAAAAAAATTCCCTTTCCCCCAGTAACAGTTGAAATAATTGAATCCAATTAAGAACCAAATAAATTATTACCTTGGAAAGAAAGAGATAGTAATCTAGACTTAGATATCGTATTAGCATTCCAAGATTAAAACCACAAGGCTCTTCTAGCTAAAATAGCTAAAGACATGGATCTAACATCAATTTTGATAATATCCAAAAAATGGCATCACAAATGATTAGCATATTGCAGTAAGTGAACAATGCTAGATGTGTCAAAATCCAATTCTTGTTGCGCTAAATTTTCCAACCAAAAAGTTGATGCAGCCGCAACATCAGCCAAGGAAATTGCAGGCCTGAGAAGAAGACCTGAATATAAATAGGATTTCTTTAGATAAGCTTCCTATCTAAAGGATCCTTAAAGGAAGTATTATCTTCCATAGGAATAGAGGTACATTTAGCAAGGGTGGAAATAGCTCCATCAACCTTGGAGACCTTTTCCCAAAACTCTATAGAAATTGCTGGTAAAGGAATAAAAAGAAGTACCTGGCTTATTCCATTCCTTAGAAATCATAACAGAAATAGCATCAGGGATAGAAAAAAACCTCTGGAGTAATCACAGGAGGTTTAAAAACAGCATATAAACGTTTACTAGTTTAAATGACAAGAGGACTGGCTTCCTCAACATCCAAAGTAATTAACACTTCTTTAGCAAAAAACGAAAATACTCTATTTTAAATAAATAAGTAGATTTGTCAGTGTCAATATATGAGGAAGGATCTTCTGAATCAGAGAGACCCTCATCAGAGGAGAATAAAACAAAGTTGTCGGTCATTTGAAAATTCAACAAGTTTAGGAGAATGTTTTAAAAGACCTTTTACATTTACTAGAAGGCAGAAATGCAGACAAGCCTTCTGAATAGAATCAGTAACAAAATTCTTTAAAATTCATAGGTATATCATGTACATTAGAAGTTAAAGGAATTACAACTAGCAATGTACTAATACTGATGGAAATATTTTCTGCATGTAAAAGTTTATCATGGCAACTATTACAAATGACATTCGGAGATATAATATCCACAATCTTTCAACAAATTCACTTAGCTTTTGTAGAAACGACGTCGGGCAGAAAAATTCCAACAGGTACTTCTGAGGCAGGATCAGATTGAGACATCTTGCAAAATGTAAAAGAAAAAACAACATATAAAGCAAAATTATCAATTTCCTTATATGACAGTTTCAGGAATGGGGAAAAAATGCAAATAGCATAGCCCTCTGACATAGAAAAAAGCAAGAGGCAAACAGCAATCGGGTATTAATTTAATGAAAAAGTTTGGCGCCAAATATGACGCACAACGTAACAGAAACATTTTTGCCGCCAACAACATCTGGAAATGACACACTTGCGTCACTAACGATGCAGCCATGTGTAATACTCTGCGTCAATTAAGACGCCAGAAATGACGAACTTGCGTCAATGGACGTACTTTCGTGCCAAAAATATTCCTGCGCCAAAAATGACGCAATAAAGTCTAGCATTTAACGCACCCGCGGGCCTAGTACTGCCCGCAAATTTTCAAGAAAAAATTGTCAATTTGCAAAAGACTAAACCCCAGGTAAGAAAAAATATTTCTCAATATGTTTACTTTCCCTAAATATGAAACTGACAGTCTGCACAAGAAAAACAGAATTTATGCTTACCTGATAAATTATTTTCTCCAACGGTGTGTCCGGTCCACGGCGTCATCCTTACTTGTGGGAATATCTCTTCCCCAACAGGAAATGGCAAAGAGTCCCAGCAAAGCTGGCTATATAGTCCCTCCTAGGCTCCGCCCACCCCAGTCATTCGACCGACGGACAGGAGGAAAAATATAGGAGAAACCATATGGTACCGTGGTGACTGTAGTTAGAGAAAATAATTCATCAGACCTGATTAAAAAAACCAGGGCGGGCCGTGGACCGGACACACCGTTGGAGAAAGTAATTTATCAGGTAAGCATAAATTCTGTTTTCTCCAACATTGGTGTGTCCGGACCACGGCGTCATCCTTACTTGTGGGAACCAATACCAAAGCTTTAGGACACGGATGAAGGGAGGGAGCAAATCAGGTTACCTAAACGGAAGGCACCACAGCTTGCAAAACCTTTCTCCCAAAAATAGCCTCTGAAGAAGCAAAAGTATCAAATTTGTAAAATTTGGCAAAAGTGTGCAGTGAAGACCAAATCGCTGCCTTACATATCTGGTCAACAGAAGCCTCGTTCTTGAAGGCCCATGTGGAAGCCACAGCCCTAGTGGAGTGAGCTGTGATTCTTTCAGGAGGCTGCCGTCCGGCAGTCTCATAAGCCAATCGGATGATGCTTTAAAGCCAAAAAGAAAGAGAGGTAGAAGTCGCTTTTTGACCTCTCCTTTTACCAGAGTAGACAACAAACAAAGAAGATGTTTGTCTGAAATCTTTTGTAGCCTCTAAATAGAATTTTAGAGCACGGACTACGTCCAAATTGTGTAACAAACGTTCCTTCTTTGAAACTGGATTCGGACATAAAGAAGGTACAACTATCTCCTGGTTAATATTTTTGTTAGAAACAACCTTTGGAAGAAAACCAGGCTTAGTACGCAAAACCACCTTATCTGCATGGAACACCAGATAGGGCGGAGAACACTGCAAAGCAGATAACTCTGAAACTCTTCTAGCAGAAGAAATTGCAACCAAAAACAAAACTTTCCAAGATAGTAACTTAATATCTATGGAATGCAAAGGTTCAAACGGAACCCCTTGAAGAACTGAAAGAACTAGATTTAGACTCCAGGGAGGAGTCAGAGGTCTGTAAACAGGCTTGATCCTAACCAGAGCCTGAACAAATGCCTGAACATCTGGCACAGCTGCCAGTCTCTTGTGTAGTAAGACAGATAAAGAAGAGATCTGTCCCTTTAGAGAACTTGCAGATAATCCTTTCTCCAAACCTTCTTGTAGAAAGGAGAGAATCTTATTCCATGGGAATCCTTTGGATTCACACCAACAGATATATCTTTTCCATATTTTATGGTAAATCTTTCTAGTTACCGGTTTTCTGGCTTGAACCAGAGTATCTATCACAGAATCTGAAAACCCACGCTTTGATAGAATCAAGCGTTCAATCTCCAAGCCGTCAGCTGGAGGGAGACCAGATTTGGATGTTTGAATGGACCCTGAACAAGAAGGTCTTGTCTCAAAGGTAGCTTCCATGGTGGAACCGATGACATATTCACCAGGTCTGCATACCAAGTCCTGCGTGGCCACGCAGGAGCTATCAAGATTACCGAGGCCCTCTCCTGTTTGATCCTGGCTTCCAGCCTGGGAATGAGAGGAAACGGTGGGAACACATAAGCTAGGTTGAAGGTCCAAGGTGCTACTAGTGTATTCACTAGAGTCGCCTTGGGATCCCTGGATCTGGACCCGTAACAAGGAACCTTGAAGTTCTGACGAGACGCCATCAGATCCATGTCTGGAATGCCCCATAATTGAGTCAACTGGGCAAAGATCTCCGGGTGGAGTTCCCACTCCTCCGGATGGAATGTCCGACGACTCAGATAATCCGCTTCCCAGTTTTCCACACCTGGGATGTGGATCGCAGATAGGTGGCAGGAGTGATCCTCCGCCCATTGAATTATTTTGGTCACTTCTTTCATCGCCAGGGAACTCCTTGTTCCCCCCTGATGATTGATATACGCAACGGTCGTCATGTTGTCTGATTGGAATCTTATGAATCTGGCCTTTGCTAGCTGAGGCCAAGACCTGAGAGCATTGAAGATCGCTCTTAGTTCCAGAATGTTTATCGGGAGAAGAGACTCTTCCCGAGACCATAGTCCCTGAGCTTTCAGGGATTCCCAGACCGCGCCCCAGCCCACTAGACTGGCGTCGGTCGTGACAATGACCCACTCTGGTCTGTGGAAGCTCATTCCCTGGGATAGATGGTCCAGGGTCAGCCACCAACGGAGTGAATGTCTACTTGAATCATTGGAGTCAAGTCTGTATAGTCCCCATTCCACTGTTTTAGCATGCACAGTTGTAATGGTCTTAGATGAATTCGCGCAAAAGGAACTATGTCCATTGCTGCAACCATCAGTCCTACTACTTCCATGCACTGAGCTATGGAAGGACGTGGAACAGAATGAAGAACTTGACAAGCGCTTAGAAGTTTTGACTTTCTGACCTCTGTCAGAAAAATCCTCATTTCTAAGGAATCTATTATTGTTCCCAAGAAGGGAACTCTCGTTGACGGAGACAGAGAACTTTTTTCTATGTTCACCTTCCATCCATGAGATCTGAGAAAGGCCAGGACGATGTCCGTATGAGCCTTTGCTTTTGAAAGGGACGACTCTTGTATTAGAATGTCGTCCAAGTATGGTACTACTGCAATGCCCCTCGGTCTTAGAACCGCTAGAAGGGACCCGAGTACCTTTGTGAAAATTCTTGGAGCAGTGGCTAATCCGAATGGAAGGGCCACAAACTGGTAATGTTTGTCCAGAAAGGCGAACCTTAGGAACTGATGATGTTCTTTGTGGATAGGGATATGTAGGTACGCATCCTTTAGATCCACGGTAGTCATAAATTGACCTTCCTGGATAGTGGGTAGAATCGTTCGAATAGTTTCCATTTTGAACGAAGGTACCCTGAGAAATTTGTTTAGGATCTTTAAATCCAGAATTGGTCTGAAGGTTCCCTCTTTTTTGGGAACTACGAACAGATTTGAGTAAAATCCCATTCCTTGTTCCGTCATTGGAAAAGGATGTATCACTCCCATTTTTAACAGGTCTTCTACACAATGTAAGAACGCCTGTCTCTTTATTTGGTTTGAGGATAAGAGAGACATGTGGAACCTTCCCCTTGGGGGTAGTTCCTTGAATTCCAGAAGATAACCCTGAGCAACTATTTCTAGCGTCCACGGATCCTGAACATCTCTTGCCCAAGCCTGAGCAAAGAGAGAGAGTCTGCCCCCCACTAGATCCGGTCCCGGATCGGATTCTTCTTGGCCTGCTTACCCTTGTTCCAGCCTTGCATAGGCTTCCAGGCTGGTTTGGGCTGTGAGGCATTACCCTCTTGCTTAGAGGATGCAGAATTAGAAGCCGATCCGCTCCTGAAATTGCGAAAGGAACGAAAATTAGACTTATTCTTGGCCTTGAAAGGCCTATCTTGTGGAAGGGCGTGGCCCTTTCCCCCAGTGATGTCTGAAATAATCTCTTTCAATTCTGGTCCAAATAGAGTTTTACCCTTGAAGGGAATGTTAAGCAATTTTGTCTTGGATGATACATCCGCTGACCAAGACTTTAGCCAAAGCGCTCTGCGCGCCACAATAGCAAACCCTGAATTTTTCGCCGCTAATCTAGCTAATTGCAAAGCGGCATCTAAAATAAAAGAGTTAGCCAACTTAAGTGCATGAACTCTGTCCAAAACCTCCTCATATGGAGTCTCTGTACTGAGCGACATTTCTAGTTCCTCGAACCAGAACCACGCTGCTGTAGTGACAGGAACAATGCACGATATGGGTTGTAGAAGGTAACCTTGCTGTACAAAAATCTTTTTAAGCAAACCTTCCAATTTTTTATCCATAGGATCTTTAAAAGCACAACTATCCTCGATAGGAATAGTAGTGCGCTTGTTTAGAGTAGAAACAGCCCCCTCGACCTTAGGGACTGTCTGCCATAAGTCCTTTCTGGGGTCGACCATAGGAAATAATTTCTTAAATATAGGGGGGGGGAACAAAAGGTATCCCGGGCTTCTCCCACTCCTTATTCACTATGTCCGCCACCCGCTTGGGTATAGGAAAAGCGTCGGGGTGCACCGGAACCTCTAGAAACTTGTCCATCTTGCATAATTTCTCTGGAATGACCAAGTAATTTATCAGGTAAGCATAAATTCTGTTTTCTCCAACATAGGTGTGTCCGGTCCACGGCGTCATCCTTACTTGTGGGAACCAATACCAAAGCTTTAGGACACGGATGATGGGAGGGAACAAATCAGGTCGCCTAGATGGAAGGCACCACGGCTTGCAAAACCTTTCTCCCAAAAATAGCCTCAGAAGAAGCAAAAGTATCAAATTTGTAGAATTTGGTAAAAGTGTGCAGTGAAGACCAAGTCGCTGCCTTACATATCTGATCAACAGAAGCCTCGTTCTTGAAGGCCCAAGTGGAAGCCACAGCCCTAGTGGAGTGAGCTGTGATTCTTTCAGGAGGCTGCCGTCCGGCAGTCTCATAAGCCAATCGGATAATGCTTTTAAGCCAGAAAGAGAGAGAGGTAGAAGTTGCTTTTTGACCTCTCCTTTTACCAGAATAAACAACAAACAAAGAAGATGTTTGTCTGAAAACCTTAGTAGCTGCTAAGTAAAATTTGAGAGCACGAACTACATCCAAGTTGTGCAACAAACGTTCCTTCTTTGAAACTGGATTAGGACACAAAGAAGGCACGACTATCTCCTGGTTAATATTTTTATTAGAAACAACTTTCAGGAAGAAAACCAGGTTTAGTACGCAAAACCACCTTATCTGCATGGAACACCAGATATGGAGGAGAACACTGCAGAGCAGATAACTCTGAAACTCTTCTAGCAGAAGAGATTGCAACCAAAAACAAAACTTTCCAAGATAATAACTTTATATCAACGGAATGTAGGGGTTCAAACGGAATCCCCTGAAGAACTGAAAGAACTAGATTGAGACTCCAGGGAGGAGTCAAAGGTTTGTAAACAGGCTTGATTCTAACCAGAGCCTGAACAAAAGCCTGAACGTCTGGTACAGCCGCCAGCTTTTTGTGAAGTAAAACAGATAAAGCAGAAATCTGTCCCTTCAAAGAACTTGCAGATAATCCTTTCTCCAAACCCTCTTGAAGAAAAGATAGAATCCTAGGAATTTTTATCTTGTTCCATGGGAATCCTTTAGATTCACACCAACAGATATATTTTTTCCATATTTTATGGTAGATTTTTCTAGTTACAGGCTTTGACAGAATCTGAGAACCCTCGCTTTGATAAAATCAAGCGTTCAATCTCCAAGCAGTCAGTTGGAGTGAGGCCAGATTCGGATGTTCGAACGGACCTTGAACAAGAAGGTCCTGTCTCAGAGGTAGCTTCCATGGTGGAGCTGATGACATATTCACCAGGTCTGCATACCAAGTCCTGCGTGGCCACGCAGGAGCTATCAAGATCACCGATACCCTCTCCTGTTTGATCCTGGCTACCAGCCTGGGAATGAGAGGAAACGGTGGGAACACATAAGCTAGGTTGAAGGTCCAAGGTGCTACTAGTGCATCCACTAGAGCCGCCTTGGGATCCCTGGATCTGGACCCGTAGCAAAGAACCTTGAAGTTCTGGCGAGACGCCATCAGATCCATGTCTGGGATGCCCCATAATTGAGTTATTTGGGCAAAGATTTCCGGATGGAGTTCCCACTCCCCCGGATGAAATGTCTGACGACTCAGAAAATCCGCTTCCCAATTTTCCACTCCTGGGATGTGGATTGCAGACAAGTGGCAGGAGTGATTCTCCGCCCATTGAATTATTTTGGTCACTTCTTCCATCGCCAGGGAACTCCTTGTTCCCCCCTGATGGTTGATATACGCAACAGTCGTCATGTTGTCTGATTGAAACCTTATGAATTTGGCCTTTGCAAGCTGAGGCCAAGCTCTGAGAGCATTGAATATCGCTCTCAGTTCCAGAATGTTTATCGGTAGAAGAGATTCTTCCCGAGACCAAAGCCCCTGAGCTTTCAGGGGTTCCCAGACCGCGCCCCAGCCCACCAGACTGGCGTCGGTCGTGACAATGACCCACTCTGGTCTGCGGAAACTCATCCCTTGTGACAGGTTGTCCAGGGTCAGCCACCAACGGAGTGAATCTCTGGTCCTCTGATCTACTTGTATCGTTGGAGACAAGTCTGTATAATCCCCATTCCACTGTCTGAGCATGCACAGTTGTAATGGTCTTAGATGAATTAGCGCAAAAGGAACTATGTCCATTGCCGCAACCATCAAACCTATTACTTCCATGCACTGCGCTATGGAAGGAAGAAGAACAGAATGAAGTACTTGACAAGAGTTTAGAAGTTTTGATTTTCTGGCTTCTGTCAGAAAAATCTTCATTTCTAAGGAGTCTATTATTGTTCCCAAGAAGGGGACTCTTGTTGACGGAGATAGAGAACTTTTCTCTACGTTCACTTTCCACCCGTGAGATCTGAGAAAGGCTAGGACAATGTCCGTATGAGCCTTTGCTTGTGGCAGGGACGACGCTTGAATTAGAATGTCGTCCAAGTAAGGTACTACTGCAATGCCCCTCGGTCTTAGCACCGCTAGAAGGGACCCTAGTACCTTTGTGAAAATTCTTGGGGCAGTGGCTAATCCGAATGGAAGTGCCACAAACTGGTAATGTTTGTCCAGAAAGGCGAACCTTAGGAACTGATGATGTTCCTTGTGGATAGGAATATGTAGAAACGCATCCTTTAAATCCACCGTGGTCATGAATTGACCTTCCTGGATGGTAGGAAGAATTGTTCGAATGGTTTCCATTTTGAACGATGGAACCCTGAGAAATTTGTTTAAGATCTTGAGATCCAAGATTGGTCTGAATGTTCCCTCTTTTTTGGGAACTATGAACAGATTGGAGTAGAACCCCATCCCTTGTTCCTTTAATGGAACAGGATGAATCACTCCCATTTTTAACAGGTCTTCTACACAATGTAAGAATGCCTGTTTTTTTATGTGGTCTGAAGACAATTGAGACCTGTGGAATCTTCCCCTTGGGGGTAGTTCCTTGAATTCCAGAAGATAACCTTGGGAGACTATTTCTAGAGCCCAAGGATCCAGAACATCTCTTGCCCATGCCTGAGCGAAGAGAGAAAGTCTGCCCCCCACCAGATCCGGTCCCGGATCGGGGGCCAACATCTCATGCTGTCTTGGTAGCAGTGGCAGGTTTCTTGGCCTGCTTACCTTTGTTCCAGCCTTGCATGGGCCTCCAGGCTGGCTTGGCTTGAGACGTATTACCCTCTTGCTTAGAGGGTGTAGAGCTTGAGACTGGTCCGTTTCTACGAAAGGGACGAAAATTAGGCTTATTTTTAGCCTTGAAAAACCTATCCTGAGGAAGGGCATGGCCCTTTCCCCCAGTGATATCTGAAATAATCTCTTTCAAGTCAGGGCCAAACAGCGTTTTCCCCTTGAAAGGAATATTAAGCAATTTGTTCTTGGATGACGCATCCGCTGACCAAGACTTTAGCCATAGCGCTCTGCGCGCCACAATAGCAAACCCTGAATTTTTCGCCGCTAATCTAGCTAATTGCAGGGTAGCGTCTAGAGTAAAAGAATTAGCCAATTTAAGAGCACGAATTCTGTCCATAATCTCCTCATAAGGGGTAACTTTATCTAGCGACTTTTCTAGTTCATCAAACCAAAAAGACGCTGCTGTAGTAACAGGAACAATGCATGAAATTGGCTGTAGAAGGTAACCTTGCTGAACAAACATCTTTTTAAGCAAACCTTCTAACTTTTTATCCATAGGATCTTTGAAAGCACAACTATCTTCTATAGGGATAGTGGTGCGTTTGTTTAAGGTAGAGACCGCCCCCTCGACCTTAGGGACTGTCTGCCATAAGTCCTTTCTGGGGTCGACTATAGGAAACAATTTCTTAAATATAGGGGGAGGGACAAAAGGTATGCCGGGCCTTTCCCATTCTTTGTTTACAATATCCACCACCCGCTTGGGTATAGGAAAAGCTTCGGGGGGCACCGGGACCTCTAGAAACTTGTCCATCTTACATAATTTCTCTGTAACGACCAAATTGTCACAATCATCCAGAGTAGAAAGCACCTCCTTAAGCAGAGCGCGGAGATGTTCCAATTTAAATTTGAATGTAATAACATCAGGTTCAGCTTGTTGAGAAATTTTTCCTGAATCTGAAATTTCTCCCTCAGACAAAACCTCCCTAGCCCCTTCAGACTGGTGTAAGGGCATGTCAGAACCATTATCATCTGCGCCCTCATGCTCTACAGTATCTAAAACAGAGCAGTCGCGCTTTCGCTGATAAGTGGGCATTTTGGCTAAAATGTTTTTAATAGAATTATCCATTACAGCCGTTAATTGTTGCATAGTAAGAATAATAGGCGCACTAGATGTACTAGGGGCCTCTTGTGTGGGCAAGACTGGTGTAGACACATAAGGGGATGATGCAGTACCATGCTTACTCCCCTCACTAGAGGAATCATCTTGGGCATCATTTTCACTATCACATGCATCACATATATTTAAATGAGAAGGAACTTTGGCTTCCTGACATACAGAACATAGTCTATCTAAAGGTACAGACATGTTAAACAGGCATAAACTTGATAACAAAGTACAAAAAACGTTTTAAAATAAAACCGTTACTGTCACTTTAAATTTTAAACTGAACACACTTTATTACTGAATATGCGAAAAAGTATGAAGGAATTGTCCAAAATTCACCAAAATTTCACCACAGTGTCATAAAGCCTTGAAAGTATTGCACACCAAATTTGAAAGATTTAACTCTAAAAATAACGGAACCGGAGCCGTTTTTACATTTAACCCCTATACAGTCCCTGGTATCTGCTTTGCTGAGACCCAACCAAGCCCAGAGGGGAATACGATACCAAATGACGCCTTCAGCACGCTTTTTCAGTGTATCAGAGCTCCTCACACATGCATCTGCATGCTCTGACTCCCAAAAACAACTGCGCATTAGTGGCGCGAAACTGAGGCTCTGCCTAAGACTAGAGAAGGCCCCCAGTGAAAAAGGTGTCCAATACAGTGCCTGCCGTTTTTATTATCAAAATTCCCAGATAAAAACAACTCCTCAGAGTAACAAACCACTAAACAAGCTAATAAAACAAACGTTTTAGCCCAGAAAAATGTCTACCAGTCTTTAAAGCCCTTGTGAAGCCCTTTATAAATTGTTATTAAAATGGCTTACCGGATCCCATAGGGAAAATGACAGCTTCCAGCATTACCAAGTCTTGTTAGAAATGTGTCATACTTCAAGCAGTGAAAGTCTGCACACTGTTCCCCCCGACTGAAGTTACTTCATCTCAACAGTCCTGTGTGGAAACAGCCATCGATTTTAGTAACGGTTGCTAAAATCATCTTCCTCTTACAAACAGAAATCTTCATCTCTTTTCTGTTTCAGAGTAAATAGTACATACCAGCACTATTTTAAAATAACAAACTCTTGATTGAAGCAATAAAACTACATTTAAACACCAAAAAACTCTAAGCCATCTCCGTGGAGATGTTGCCTGTACAACGGCAAAGAGAATGACTGGGGAAAGCGGAGCCTAGGGGGGATCATGTGACCAGCTTTGCTGGGCTCTTTGCCATTTCCTGTTGGGGAAGAGAATATCCCACAAGTAAGGATGAGGTCCTCCCTGACTGGAAAAGGTGTCTAACATAGTGCCTGCCGTTAAAAAACTTTCTTCAAGTTTATAAATGTGAATTATCAGCATAAACATATATAAAATGCCCAAATAAAGCAATCGATTTAGCCCATAAAATGTCTACCAGTTTTATAGCCCATATTAAGCCCTTTATTCTGTTTGAGACTAAGAAAATGGCTTACCGGTCCCCATGAGGGGAAATGACAGCCTTCCAGCATTACACAGTCTTGTTAGAAATATGGCTAGTCATACCTTAAGCAGAAAAGTCTGCTAACTGTGTCCCCCAACTGAAGTTACTTCATCTCAACAGTCCTATGTGGAAACAGCAATCGATTTTAGTTACTGTCTGCTAAAATCATCTTCCTCTCACAAACAGAAATCTTCATCCTTTTCTGTTTCAGAGTAAATAGTACATACCAGCACTATTTTAAAATAACAAACACTTGATAGAAGAATAAAAAACTACATTTAAACACCAAAAAACTCTTAACCATCTCCGTGGAGATGTTGCCTGTGCAACGGCAAAGAGAATGACTGGGGTGGGCGGAGCCTAGGAGGGACTATATAGCCAGCTTTGCTGGGACTCTTTGCCATTTCCTGTTGGGGAAGAGATATTCCCACAAGTAAGGATGACGCCGTTGACCGGACACACCAATGTTGGAGAAATACATGATACCTGACTCATGGCAAATATAAGTACAATACATATATTTAGAACTTTATATATAAATGCATAAAGTGTCAAACCATAGCTGAGGTGTCTTAAGTAATGAAAAACATACTTACCGAAAGACACCCATCCACATATAGCAGATAGCCGAACCAGTACTGAAACAGTTATCAGTAGAGGTAATGGTATATGAGAGTATATCGTCGATCTGAAAAGGGAGGTAGGAGATGAAATAGACTCCCGTTAGGAAAATCATTGCATTCAATAGGTCATACTCCCTTCACATCCCTCTGACATCCACTGTACTCTGAGAGGAATCGGGCTTCAACAAAGCTGAGAAGCGCATGTCAACGTAGAAATCTTAGCACAAACTTGCTTCACCCCCATCATAGGAGGCAAAGTTTGTAAAACTGAATTGTGGGTGTGGTGAGGGGTGTATTTATAGGCATTTTGAGGTTTGGGAAACTTTGCCCCTCCTGGTAGGATTGTAAATCCCATACGTCACTAGCTCATGGACTCTTGCCAATTACATGAAAGAAAAGTGGAATATTCTGCAATGTCCGAGTCAATCACCTTATCTAAACCCAAACATGCATTTCACTTGCTGAAGACAAAACTTAAGGTAGAAAGACTCACAAATAAACAACAACTCAAGAAAGCTACAGTAAAGGTCTGGCAAAGCATCACAAAGGAGGAAACCCAGCGTTCGGTGATGTCCACACGTTCCAGACTTCAAGCAGTCATTGCCTGCAAAGTCCCCTGTCCCTTACATACCAGCTCATGTTCACCCTCATAGCCCCCGCTTACTCGAAAATAGCCTCCTGGTCCTTTCATTCCCTCTCCCATACATACAACTTCTGCTCACACCGACAACCCCACACTAACACATGCCTCTAGTGGGATGACCTATACCAATACAAAAGTTATGTATGGATGTATTTTTTCATATATATTTTCTGTACAAACTGTATACACACACATACACTGATTAGCCACATGCCATTTTAAAACCCACATTTTCTTATAATATATAAAAATATAAATATAATTTAAAACAACTTTCCCATTTACTTCTGATAAAAATTGCTTCGTTTTGAAGGGGCAGCAATGCACTACTGGGAGTTAGCTAAACACATGGGCTAAGCCAAAAACAAGAGGTGCAGACAGCTCCCAGTAATAGTGCACTGCTGTTCCTGAGCCTATCTTGGAATTTTTTTAACAGAAGTAAATTAAGTTGTTTAAATGTATATATTATACTGAATTAAAGAGTTTCATGTCCCTTTAAGAATCCAATTAGGATGCATGTCCCAAGACTTGCAAGGGAGTGTGCATCTGCCATGTGCAGGTACAGTCACTAAATTTCGCTCCTCAGTTTATGGAAGTTTACTATGAAATCTTGTGTGATTTCAGTTAAATCCCATGAGATCACAGTAAAGCAAAGTGTGAACTCAAGACTGAAGCTGATTGGCTCTTTTTTCTCCACTATGCATTTAACAATAAACATTATAATAAAATAGTAGATTTGGATCACAATGCACTTACTCTGGTGAGCTTTCAAGTGATTTAGCATATGGGTATGATGTCACTTTTTATCCCTAGGCTCTAAGATTTTTCAGAATTGTGTCCTTAGTAGTACTGAGAAGATAACACAGAAATATGCTCCCCCTGCTGACAGACACCTGCACTGCAGCTAGATTGATGTGCAGCTACTAATAGCACAATCACATTTTTGTTATACAACTTTAAATTTAAACAAAAACTATATAAACATACCAGCCATGAGTAACCACTACTAGTTGCTTCATCTTCATATGTTGTGATTCCTTCATATGGACCAAAATGTACTCCTTTTGGAATAATTGTAGACTCATTCCAGACACCAAGCCCAGCATTTGGAATGCTAGAAGTTCTAATCTTCATTCCAGGGGGTAATGTTAGGAATGCCCTGTTTGCATGCCCCATTTGAACAAAAGAATCTTGTATGAATACTGGAGTGCCATGAACTGAGCATTCCTCGATGAAAAAACTCTGGCATTCCTCACAAACTGTGAAAGAAAACAAGACAAATTGTCATAGAAACATCCATTTGCTTTACAAGAAAACTAGACATGCATTTGGAGGTTTCAGGTGCCTCCGAATGAGAAGGAAGGAAGCCATTCGCTGCATTTGGCTCTTTTCAGAGACTGATTTTCTTCTTGGCATAGTGCAACACACTAACATCTGGATTTGCACAGATCTTATGGACCAATTTATCAATGTCTGGCGGACATAATACACTGTAGCCGTCAGCATACGCTGTCGGCATTTAACATTGCACAAGCAGTTCTGGTAAACTGCTTGTGCAATGCCGCCCCTTGCAGATTGGCGGACAATCGGCTGCTAGCAGGGGGTGTCATTCAACCCAATCGTATGCGATCGGGTGGATTGATGTCCGCAGCCTCAGGGGGGGGCGGACGAGTTAAGGAGCAGCGGTTTTAAGACCGCTGCTTCTTAACTCCTGTTTCCGGCGAGCCTAAACAGGGGTATTTGGCCCCATTCGGGCCATGATAAATCGGCCCCCTAGTATGTTGCACTTTCACAAGAAATCCAATTCCAAAAAGAGACCAATGTAGCTAGCGGTCCCCTTCTTCTACATTGGGAGGCATCTGAACGTCTAAAAAAAAAACTTATAGACTTCTGAGATTGATTTATAAAACACCTTAAACTAATACCCACCCATAAGTTTTGCTTATTATACCAAAACATTTATATATGACAAATAAAGTCAATGTAGACCTCAAAAGACACATTCCAAATTTTTTTTCCCTTTTTTCTTTTTTTTTCCTTCCTTTTTTATTAAGGTTTAGTACATTGGATAATACATAGGTGGTAAGACATTTGATATACATATCCAAAAAAAAAATTAAATGAAAGACTTGACAGTTGCATTAGTGATACAAATCAATTGTGTCTGTTATATCACAGAGAAAAAAGCAAATTAGCATGTTAATTGAATAGACAAAAACTCATAAAATTGGGTACCACTATACTGCATTTAATTACACTGGATGATACACTTGATTAATGCTAAACCTTTTTTTTCTCTTTTTTGTCTTTCCTTTTTCCATAAATTTAAATTAATCAAAAAAACAACAACAAAAAAAAGGGGGGGAATTAGTTAATTAATCCATACCTCCCCACCCCTTTCCTCCTCCCCAACCACCTACCAGAGATTGAGCAGCACCAACTCTGAGTTCCTAAACGGATAAATCATCATTTCTATTTCATTGGTCGGGTAACCTTTAATAAAGACTGACCATTTCAGAAAAAAAAAAAATTAATATCTCCTTCATTATCAATGTTAGTGTCTCTCTGCTCAATCATGCATTGTTTCTTCAAGCACTTTCTTACCTCCGAAATTGAGGGGGTCCTTGAATTTTTCCAGTACTTGAGAATCAAATATCTGGCAGCTAAGATTGTGAGAATAATTCATTTTTCCTGAGGTTGTTGCCCTTCTCCCAGTTGAGCACAAAATATGATCTGAGTGAGAGCCAGAGGAGCAGCCTCCAAATTTTTATTGAGCCAAAATTCTACTCTGCACCAAAATTGGCGTATTTTTGGGCAGTTCCATAACATATGCACCAAATCTGCTGCAGCAAGGGAACACTTTGGGCATTTGCTAAAGTCCAAATTGTGTATTTTATAGCCTAGGGCTGGGGTAAAGTATGTTCTATGTAAGATTTTAAGATGCGCTTCCCTCCAGGTAGCGGAGAGAGTAGCCCGAGTTACCCTGGCAATTGACTTCTGTACGCTATTTGAATCTATCAAATCCGAGGGAATTAACCTGGACCAGTCCATCGCCAAATGTTCTAATAGGGGAATTCCTTTGTTGGAATTAAGGAGTGCGTAACAGGGAGTAATTGACATGCGTCCGGCTTTGATCGGTATCAACCAATTCTCCAATTTACCTAGGGTCCAAGACCATTCTGTGTTCCTAATAATCTCTGAACCATAATGTCTGAGCTGCAAATATGCAAAAAACTCCTTGTGTGATAGATTGAATTCATTTTTCAAATGTTCAAATGTTTTTATAGTATTTGAATCCTTTTCAAAGAGTTGCTGGACTTTTTCTAGTCCAAGATGGGACCATCTGTCAAATATAGCCATTTCCAAGCAAGGTTGAAATTTGGGATTCCCTTTTATTGGTAGGTATTGGGAGACGGTGCAATCAATTTTTAAAGCAGCCCCGATTTTCCACCAGGCTTTGATAGGATTCGGGATGGTTTTGAGCTTCTTAATTTCAGGAGGTAATAATTTGGGTTCACAATGAGCCAGGCCAGCTGGGAGAAATGGGTGGCAGATATTAGTTTCTAACGATGTATTTGTAACATAGTTTTTGGAGTAAAGCCAATCTGTCACGGTTCGTGCGAGAAAAGCCAAGTTGTATTGCCTAATGTCTGGCAAAGCTAAGCCCCCATGTTCTTTTGCCAAAGTTAATTTTGTTAGAGAGATTCTCGACTTCTTCCCTTGCCAAAGAAAATTTCCAACTGCCCAATTAAGTAACGGAATATCCTTTCCATATATTATTAGTGGGGTATTTTGTAAGATGTATAAAAGTTTCGGGAGGAGGATCATTTTGTATAAGGCTATTCTCCCAGATAGTGAGATGGGTAGACTTTGCCAAGTTTTCAGTCTCTCACAGATCATTGTCAATATTGGTGTTATGTTAAATTTATAGAGATCGGTGAATCTTACTGGTATAGTAATTCCCAGATATTTAAATGATTCAGAGACCACTTTGAACGAGCTGTCTTTTATTGAATCAATGCTCTTTCTTAGCAAAAATAATTCGGACTTGGAAGTATTAACAATATACCCAGACAATGAGCCAAATTGTTCAATGATGCTAAGCAGTTTGGGTATATTTACCTTTGTATTTGAAATAACATAATTTATGTAAGAACTTACCTGATAAATTCATTTCTTTCATATTAGCAAGAGTCCATGAGCTAGTGACGTATGGGATATACATTCCTACCAGGAGGGGCAAAGTTTCCCAAACCTCAAAATGCCTACAAATACACCCCTCACCACACCCACAAATCAGTTTAACAAATAGCCAAGAAGTGGGGTGATAAGAAAGGAGCGAAAGCATCAAATAAGGAATTGGAATAATTGTGCTTTATACAAAATCATAACCACCACAAAAAAGGGTGGGACTCATGGACTCTTGCTAATATGAAAGAAATGAATTTATCAGGTAAGTTCTTACATAAATTATGTTTTCTTTCATGTAATTAGCAAGAGTCCATGAGCTAGTGACATATGGGATAATGACTATCCAAGATGTGGAACTTCCACGCAAGAGTCACTAGAGAGGGAGGGATAAAAATAAAGACAGCCAATTCCGCTGAAAAAACAATCCACACCCCAAAATAAAGTTTCAATCATATAATGAAAAAAAACTGAAATTATAAGCAGAAGAATCAAACTGAAACAGCTGCCTGAAGTACTTTTCTACCAAAAACTGCTTCAGAAGAAGAAAACACATCAAAATGGTAGAATTTAGTAAAAGTATGCAAAGAAGACCAAGTTGCTGCTTTGCAAATCTGATCAACCGAAGCTTCATTCCTAAACGCCCAGGAAGTAGAAACTGACCTAGTAGAATGAGCTGTAATCCTTTGAGGCGGAGATTTACCCGACTCAACATAAGCAAGATGAATCAAAGACTTTAACCAAGACGCCAAAGAAATGGCAGAAGCCTTCTGACCTTTCCTGGAACCAGAAAAGATAACAAATAGACTAGAAGTCTTTCGGAAATCCTTAGTAGCTTCAACATAATATTTCAAAGCTCTAACTACATCCAAAGAATGCAATGACCTTTCCTTAGAATTCTTAGGATTAGGACACAATGAAGGAACCACGATTTCTCTACTAATGTTGTTAGAATTCACAACCTTAGGTAAAAATTTAAATGAAGTTCGCAACACCGCCTTATCCTGATGAAAAATCAGAAAAGGAGACTCACAAGAAAGAGCAGATAATTCAGAAACTCTTCTAGCAGAAGAGATGGCCAAAAGGAACAAAACTTTCCAAGAAAGTAATTTAATGTCCAGCGAATGCATAGGTTCAAACGGAGGAGCTTGAAGAGCCCCCAGAACCAAATTCAAACTCCAAGGAGGAGAAATTGACTTAATGACAGGTTTTATACGGACCAAAGCCTGTACAAAACAATGAATATCAGGAAGATTAGCAATCTTTCTGTGAAACAGCACAGAAAGAGCAGAAATTTGTCCTTTCAAAGAACTTGCAGACAAACCTTTATCCAGGCCATCCTGAAGAAACTGTAAAATTCTAGGGATTCTAAAAGAATGCCAAGAAAAATGATGAGAAGAACACCAAGAAATATAAGTCTTCCAGACTCGATAATAAATCTTCCTAGACACAGATTTACGAGCCTGCAACATAGTATTAATTACAGAGTCAGAGAAACCTCTATGACTGAGAATCAAGCGTTCAATCTCCATACCTTAAAATTTAATGATTTGAGATCCTGATGGAAAAAAGGACCTTGCGATAGAAGGTCTGGTCTTAACAGAAGAGTCCACGGTTGGCAAGTAGCCATCCGAACAAGATCCGCATACCAAAATCTGTGAGGCCATGCTGGAGCCACCAGCAGAACAAACGAACGCTCCTTTAGAATCTTGGAGATCACTCTTGGAAGAAGAACTAGAGGCGGAAAGATATAAGCAGGATGATACTTCCAGGGAAGTGATAATGCATCCACTGCTTCCGCCTGAGGATCCCTGGATCTGGACAGATACCTGGGAAGCTTCTTGTTTAGATGAGAAGCCATCAGATCTATTTCTGGAAGCCCCCAGATTTGAACAATCTGAAGAAATACCTCTGGATGAAGAGACCATTCGCCCGGATGTAATGTCTGGCGACTGAGATAATCCGCTTCCCAATTGTCTATACCTGGGATGTGAACTGCAGAAATTAGACAGGAGCTGGATTCCGCCCATGCAAGTATTCAAGATAATTCTTTCATAGCCAGAGGACTGTGAGTCCCTCCTTGATGATTGACATATGCCACGGTTGTGACATTGTCCGTCTGAAAACAAATGAACGACTCTCTCTTTAGAAGAGGCCAGAACTGAAGAGCTCTGAAAATCGCACAGAGTTCCAAAATGTTGATTGGTAATCTCGCCTCCTGAGATTCCCAAACCCCCTGTGCTGTCAGAGATCCCCATACAGCTCCCCAACCTGTCAGACTTGCATCTGTTGAGATCACAGTCCAGGTCGGAAGAACAAAAGAAGCCCCCTGAACTAAACGATGATGGTCTGTCCACCACGTCAGAGAGTGTCGTACAATCGGATTTAAAGATATTAACTGTGATATCTTTGTATAATCTCTGCACCACTGGTTCAGCATACAGAGCTGAAGAGGTCGCATGTGAAAACGAGCAAAGGGGATCGGGTCCGATGCAGCAGTCATAAGACCTAGAATTTCCATGCATAAGGCTACCGAAGGGAATGATTGAGACTGAAGGTTTCGACAAGCTGAAACCAATTTCAGATGTCTCTTTTCCGTCAAAGACAGATTCATGGATACTGAATCTATCTGGAAACCTAAAAAGGTTACCCTTTTTTTTTTATATATATATATCTTTATTCATGGCCGTTAAATACAATTGACAAACATCACTTTTGTTGTCATAGATAAGCAAAACTACAAAAATAATTTAACAGATATACCAAACCAGCATATGACAAAATATCTCGGCATTTTTTGTAACTGGCTCCTGACAGCAAATTGCTGGGAGGAGACTCAGAAAGAAATAATAAAAAGAAAAGAATAAACAAAACAAAACCGAACAAACAAACAAAAAAAAAAAAAGGGAAAACCCCCAACTTCCCCTAATCCCTGATATGATTAATAGTGGATTTCAGCAGCATTTGTTATCCATGAATGTGGAAATAGGTCTAATATAACCATTTCTGCAAAACTAACTGAGGACAGGAAAGGTGCTAGAATCTGTTTTTGTATAGGTATAAGATAAGAATTAATAATGGGATACCAGCCAAATAAAAATTTCTTAATTCTAGTTTCAGAAGCATCCTGTAGATGGTATGATTCGAAAATAATTTGATCTTGAATGACATGTAGAACCTCAGAGAAACCAGGCCCTTTTTTTGCTTTCCATTTTTTTAGAATACTCTGTCTTACAGCTAGTATTAAAGTATTCAGTGAACGAACCCAATACCTATCTTGACTACTCGAGGTCTCAATCAATAGGATAATATCCTGGAACGTAAGAGAGATAGATATCCCATGAATGTTATTAAACCAATATATGAGTTTCAACCAGAGCTGATTTATCCTAGGGCATGCCCAGAACATATTTAACAAATCCGCTTCCCTGTATGCACATCTTGGACAGGAAGCTAATCTAGATGGATAAAACCGGGCAAGTTTAGCTGGATAAAAATAAAAATTATTTATGAGTTTCATATGAGATTCCTTCCACATTGAGGGGACTTTACACCTATCCAGGGTCTTGAAACTCTGTCTGACTCTATCCTGATCTATATCTGAGATTAACCTGCTCCAAAGACCACTGATCTTATTTAAAACACCTTGAGCTTGCTTTGAGAGAATGATGTCATATATTAAAGAGATTGAAGTAACACCTGCCACAAATCTCTGTAATAAAACCCTGATATCGGACCGTGCAATAGATAAGGGAAACTTCCAGTCCTGTGTCACAATAAATTGTCGTACCTGAAAGAACGCAAATAAGTCTGATCTGGGTAGCTGATACCGAGAAAATAAAGTTTCTCCCGCTAGAACTAAATCATCTGAACCAATTAATTGGCAAATTCGACTTAAACCCTTTTCGGCCCAGACCTTAAAAGTATTTTGGTGCAAACCTGGAGAAAATAACGGGTTACCCTGAATTGGAAGAAATTCTGAGAAAGAAAAATCTATTTCCATAAATTTGCAAAATTTATGCCATGCTAGAACTATATTCTTGAATGTTATAAGTGAAGAAACATTAGAGGGTAATTGTCGCGGCCTACAATGTAATATAGCTGATAATGCGAAGGGATGTATCAAGATAGACTCCTGTATAAAAGAGGAGAATTTATCTGTTCTTGCCAGCCAATCAATTGCAATTTTTACCAGCGCTGCAATATTATATAAACTGATGTCTGGAAGTGATAAACCACCCGCCCATGATTTCTGCATTAACCTGGATAATGCAATACGTGGCTTTTTATTTTGCAAGATAAATTTAGAGAGATAGCAATACAAATTCCTTCGATCCTGATTAGTTATAAATAAAGGTAGATTTTGAATTGGGTAGAGGAGGCGTGGAAAGATAATGGTTTTAACCAAGTTCACTCTCGCCGTTAATGATATAGGAAAAGAGGTCCATAATTGCAAATCTGATTTAATTTTTTGAAGTAAAGGGACATAATTATCTATGTACCAATGCTTCGTATTCTTGTGTAACATAAGACCCAAATATTTAATAGCGTCTACCTCTTTGAATGGATTGTTAGGGTACCTCGATGCTACTTTCCCTATAAACATCAATTCACTTTTTTCCGTATTCACTTTGTAGCCTTAAAATGAGCTAAATTCTTCCAATAACTGCATTAAAATAGGAATGGATTGCTGTGTATTTTCTAGAAATACTAAAACATCATCCGCATATAACAACGTATTTAAGCGAAGCGACCCTATTAGAATCCCTGTTAGACTATTTCTTAATCTTATCGCAAGTGGCTCTAGTGCTGTATTAAACAGCAAGGGGGACAATGGGCATCCTTGCCGGGTACCCCGCTGCAATGTTATTTTAGGCGAGATCATCCCATTTACTAATATGTATGATATAGGCTTCGAGTAGATTCTATTGATAAATTGCAAAAAGTTCCCGTTGATCCCAAATTTCCCGAATGAAATAAAAAGATGGTCCCATACTATGGAGTCGAACGCTTTGACTGCGTCTAATGTAAGGACGGCCATATCACTTCGCCTACTTGCACCGGCTTTTTGTTCCTCATTCCATGCAAAGTCTAACAATGTAGTTAATTTCCGTATATTTTTAGAGGCATTCCTGTTGATCATGAACCCCGTCTGGTCAAAATGAATAAGATTCTGTAGACAGGATGATAATCTATCGGCTAAGATAGAGGTTAAAATCTTATAATCAGAATTTAAAACCGATATCGGCCTATAAGAGCCTGGATCCTCCGCATCTTTCCCCTTTTTTAATATAAGAGAGATGTTGGCCATTGAAAAATAAGATGATATTGGTGTATCTACTGTATAATACTCATTAAATAAATTCTCTAAAACCGGTAATAAATCCTCCTTGAGGCATTTATAAAATTCCGCAGGTAGTCCATATGGACCTGGAGCTTTATTAGATTTCAGTTTATCAATGGCCTTACTAATTTCTACTCTAGTAATATGGTCATTTAACATTGTTAAATCTTCAATCTGAATCTTAGGCATAACCACTTTAGACCAGAATACATCTTGGTTATAAGAATTAGTCTTAACAGGAGAATATATATATTGATAGTAAGAGGCAAAAACCTTACAGATTTCCGGAGTTTCCATATGTCTAGTCTTATTATCTTTAATAACCGGTATCAGTTTTTTTTCTTCCTATTTTTAGTGAGATTAGCCAAGTATTTGGCCGAGCAGCCATGAACCCCCTTGTAATGCCGATTTATTCTAATTTCCTCTGTTTGGGATTGCTGTTTTAGAAAGAGATCTCTCTCCTTTCTAATGGCAATATAATCGTCCCAATTATTCTGTGAGGGAACATTCTGTACTAATATGTAAGCATTCTTCACTCTCTTGGCCAGAGTGACTTCCCGTGATTTAATCTTCTTCCTGCGAATATTTAAATAGGCTATAATCTCGCCTCTTAGAACCGTCTTAGAGGCCTCCCAAAACGTTTCAACTTTGTTTCTATATTCAATATTATTAGAACCATACTCCTGCCATTTTGATTGTAACCACAACCGGAACCTAGGCTCAGAACATAAATACCGGGGGAAACAAAATACCGATTTCGGGAACTTATCTTTTTTAAATGATGGGAATATTAATGAGATTATTGCATGGTCCGATATCAGAATCTCCCTTATCTCAGCCTTTGACTGCCAAATAGATAACGACTCAGAGACCAGAAATAGGTCAATCCTAGAGAATGTCTTATGACCTTTAGATTCGCATGTGTATACTGAAATGTCAGGGTTTTGAATTCGCCAAATATCTGTTAATTTTAATTTATAGCAGAATCTCTGAAAATATTTGGCACTTTGTCTATTGCTATCTAAATTTTTGCGTGAAACCTGTCTATTAATGGGTCTAACGTCATATTGAAGTCTCCACATAAAATTTAATTATTCCCTATAAACGGAAATAACTTGTTTTGGATATTTTCCCAAAAAGCTATTGAGAGTTTATTGGGAGCATAGATATTACAGATTGTAAATTTTATGTTTTTAACCATTATTTGAAGTAAGATAAATCTGGCATCAGCATCAACCTCTATTTTTATAATCTTGTAGTCTAATTGTTTGTGCAGTAGTATTGCTACTCCGCACTTTTTATTAGAACCATTGGTAGAGATTACCTCCCCAACCCATTTGATCTTAAGTTTAACTGCTTCTATCTCATTAAGATGTGTTTCTTGGAGACAAACCAGATCAGGCTGTAACCCAGCTAAGGTTCTGACAATCAATTTACGTTTCACTGGTGAACTAATACCCCCCACGTTCCAGGAAAACATCCTAATTTCCGCTGTCATTTTGTACCATCATTAATAATCAACATTAAAAAAAAAAGAAAAAGAAAAAACTGATCCCAAAAAGAAAAAAAACCACTTAGATTTCTTATCCTTAACAATATTCTTAGCATACATTCAACACAAAGTGTTCACATTTCGTCATTATCCCAGATTCTTTAAAAATTCAATTACCTCAGTTGTTTCACTAAATATCTGCCTGTTACCATTATCATTTATTATAATTCGGGCCGGATAGCTCAGCCAAGCATTGATGCCTTTATTTATTAGTTGCGTACAAAACGGAGCCATAACTTTTCTCCTAGCTGAGGTCTCACCAGAGAAATCCTGGAACAACAATATCTTGTTGTTCCCAAATATCAATGGCTCTTTTTTCATTTTATAAAGATTAAAGGGCCATGAAACCCACATTTTTTCTTTCATGATTTAGAAAGAGAATGCAATTTTAAACATCTTTCTAATTTACTTATTTTATCTAATTTGTTTTATTCTCTTGATATTCTTTGCTGAAAAGCATATCTAGATATGCTCAGTAGCTGCTGATTGGTTGCTGCACATAGAAGCCTTGTGTGATTGGCTCACCATGTGCATTGCTTTTTCTTCAACTAAGGATATATAAAAAATGAAGCAAAATAAATAATAGAAGTAAATTGTAATGTTGTTTAAATTTGTATTCTCTATCTGAATCATGAAAGAAAGATTTTGGGTTTAGTGGCCCTTTAAGGATCTCGATCTTATCCTGAAATCTCAGGAGTTTGAGGATGGCCATCCTGGGTCTAATGGCCCCGTTGCTGACTGCCTTCCTGGAGCCTACTCTGTGGGCTCTTTCGATTACCAAGGGTACCAAATGTGTAGGCATACCCAGTGCCAGTGGTAGAGTAGTCGAAGAGAAAGTCATGAGATCCTCAAACTCCGGAGATTCCGGCAGGCCAATAATTCTAATGTTATTGCGCCTGGAGCGATCTTCAAGATCCCCCAAGCGCAATTGCATACTTTTTAGTTTAACCTCTTGTTTATGTATAGATGTATGTTGCATATTTGCCTGATCTTCTAATGATGAGATCCTATCTTCAGCTTCGGAAAGTCTTAATGAAAATTGTTTTATTTCCGTTGAAAGTGTCCCTATATCAGTTGAGATAACACCTAACTCTGTTTTTATGGAGTCAAATTGTGGTGAAAACATAGCCGCTAACTGACTAATAAGGGCCTGAGTGTCGATGGTTAAGGGTGACATTTCAGGTATATTTTCTACACTATTATCTGTCATCTTGGCTTTTTTATCTTTGGACTTGGCTGGCATTTTTGGAGAATTAGTTTTTGCCTGTGTGATAAATTTTTCCATTGGTGGTGTGGAGAAAGTGATGAAAAAAGACCAAAAAGTGAAAAATACAATTAAGGTGAAAAAAAAATTGAAAGGACACTGCTAAAGAGTGTCTGTACACAATATGATGTGAGTGCATCCAGTAAAAAAAATCTAGCTGTCTAGCTCAGGGAACTTGTCCCAGTGAATGGTGTGTGTGTTTTTTTTTTTTTTTTTTTTTTTTTTTTTAATTTTTAAGTGTGATAGAAAAGTTAATAGTGAGTATAATTATTTAACTTAATGTTGCAATAATTAGGCAAAATGACCTAACAAGACCAATTTACTTTGCTAATTTCCACTGGCCTGTGTCTTGTGTATCAACAATTAGCAAGCAAGTATAACAAGAAAAAAGATAAAGGAAAGATAGCCAAACGGCATCATCTGATGATAAAACACTTATACCAAAATGACTTCGTTTTTTGATTATAAATACGTCTCAAAGTTGTGTACTTTTACTTTGTAACTGTGCTTATAAACTATAGGTTGAAATGTCAGTTATAACTTATCTATGATCTGTGTAATTGAAATCATATATACCCTGAGCAAAACTAAAATGCCCTTATAGACAATAAAATAAAATATGTAAGCAGCTTTTTAGCAATCTTTGCGTAGTATATATAACTTATGAGAGACACCATATGCCTTTAAACAAACAGAGTTAGCAATGCATTTCCTAAGGATTAGTATAACTAACACTACTGCAAGTCATTTACAATTATACAATATAGCCCATACACCGGACTCCATCCAGGGCAGTGTAAGTCCCGCAATCAAGCACAAATCTGGCAAAAGAGAAAAGAGACTGCAGAGTACCATCAATGCCTTTTTGTACTGCTATTAAAAAGACAATACGCCAATAAGCAGAGATTATTATGACAATGTCATTGATTCAGTTCTTTTCTTTCTTTTTTTCTTTTCGGCTAAATTCCAAATGACAGGCATAGAAATAATATTTAGCTCTTAGCATCAACAGGATTAAGCTGAACGTTTGCTAGCAATCTTTCTCGTGTAGCAAACTATTTTTTAGCAGAGTCAATGTTTCTTGTATAGAGACAAAGATACGATTTTATGGCAGATCAACAGAGACGATTATACTTGCGGGCTCTGTAGGACCATGACCAGGATGCCTTCCAAATGACGAGCCAATCTGTAGGAAGGGAGACGCCAACTGCTACAATGCCATGAATTACTGCTTTGGCTGCTACGTGCTTTCTCTGATGGGCGGTCCCGACTCCAGCGGCCGGAAGCCGCACACGCCTCCGGCTCCTTACTCCCGGATGCTGTAAGCGGATCCCTCCGCCGTCCTCCTAGCCACGGCAATCTATCGATCCAGGAGGCAATACTCCACTTCCCGGTGCCTCACTCTCTGCCACTCTGGTAAGAATTATGTTGTTACAGGGCCCCCAGCTTTGCTCTTGTGCCCTAGATTAGACCCGGCTTATCTAGGTAGGAGTAATACCGTCCGACGACTCTACAACCAGGGTAGACCGTAGACTTTTACCTCTCTCCTTCAAGTTGTTTCTGGGGGTATCCACTGGATCAGTGTGAAGATAGAAATGTGGTAGAAACCGCAGACCAATTTGGCCTTAATGAGTTCCTTCTCCGGCAAGATCACACTTGCCATGGCCCCTCTGTACCACAGAGCTCTGGGGCTATGGAGCAATAAGAGTGGGATGCGATGTTAACAGTCGACCAGAACGCCGACATGAGACATGCTGCCATTAGTCTCCACCCCCACACAGGAACCCAAATTTACTCTTTCTACCACTGGTTCAGCATACAGAGCTGAAGAGGTCGCATGTGACAACGAGCAAAGGGGATCGCGTCCGATGCAGCAGTCATAAGACCTAGAATTTCCATGCATAAGGCTACCGAAGGGAATGATTGAGACTGAAGGTTTCGACAAGCTGAAACCAATTTCATACGTCTCTTTTCCGTCAAAGACAGATTCATGGATACTGAATCTATCTGGAAACCTAAAAAGGTTACCCTTGTCTGAGGAATCAATGAACTCTTTGGTAAATTGATCCTCCAACCATGTTCTTGAAGAAACGATACAAGTCGATTCGTATGAGATTCTGCTAAATGTGAAGACTGAGCAAGTACCAAGATATCGTCCAAATAAGGAAATACCACAATACCCTGTTCTCTGATTACAGATAGAAGGGCACCGAGAACCTTTGTGAAAATCCTCGGAGCTGTTGCTAGGCCAAACGGCAGAGCCACAAACTGTTAATGCTTGTCTAGAAAAGAGAATCTCAGAAACTGATAGTGATCTAGATGAATCGGAATATGCAGATATGCATCTTGTAAATCTATTGTGGACATATAATGCCCTTGCTGAACAAAAGGCAGAATAGTCCTTATAGTTACCATTTTGAATGTTGGTATTCTTACATAACGATTCAATATTTTTAAATCCAGAACTGGTCTGAAGGAATTCTCCTTCTTTGGTACAATGAATAGATTTGAGTAAAACCCCAGGCCCTGTTCCAGAACTGGAACTGGCACAATTACCCCAGCCAACTCTAGATCTGAAACACATTTCAGAAATGCTTGAGCCTTCACTGGATTTATCGGTACACGAGAAAGAAAAAACAGAATTTATGCTTACCTGATAAATTACTTTCTCCAACTGTGTGTCCGGTCCACGGCATCATCCATAACTTGTGGGAATATTCTCTTCCCCAACAGGAAATGGCAAAGAGCACAGCAAAAGCTGTCCATATAGTCCCTCCTAGGCTCCGCCCACCCCAGTCATTCGACCAACAGACAGGAGAAAAAAATGAGAAACCATAGGGTGCCGTGGTGACTGTAGTTAAAGAAAGAAATTTATCAAACCTGATTAAAAAACCAGGGCGGGCCGTGGACCGGACACACCGTTGGAGAAAGTAATTTATCAGGTAAGCATAAATTCTGTTTTCTCTAACATTGGTGTGTCCGGTCCACGGCGTCATCCATAACTTGTGGGAACCAATACCAAAGCTTTAGGACACGGATGAAGGGAGGGAGCCAATCAGGTTACCTAAACAGAAGGCACCACGGCTTGCAAAACCTTTCTCCCAAAAACAGCCTCCGAAGAAGCAAAAGTATCAAATTTGTAGAATTTGGCAAAAGTGTGCAGAGAAGACCAAGTCGCTGCCTTACATATCTGATCAACAGAAGCCTCGTTCTTGAAGGCCCAAGTGGAAGCCACAGCCCTAGTAGAGTGAGCTGTGATTCGTTCAGGAGGCTGCCGTCCGGCAGTCTCGTAAGCCAATCGGATGATGCTTTTCAACCAAAAGGAAAGAGAGGTAGCAGTAGCTTTTTGACCTCTCCTCTTGCCAGAATAAACGACAAACAGAGAAGACGTTTGTCTGAAATCCTTTGTTGCTTCTAAATAGAACTTTAAAGCATGTACTACATCTAAATTATGTAACAAACGTTACTTCTTTGAAACTGGATTCGGACACAAAGAAGGCACAACTATTTCCTGGTTAATATCCTTGTTGGAAACAACCTTTGGAAGGAAACCAGGTTTAGTACGCAAAACAACCTTATCTGAATGGAACACCAGATAGGGCGGATTACACTGCAGAGCAGATAACTCAGAAACTCTTCTAGCAGAAGAAATAGCAACCAAAAACAGAACTTTCCAAGATAACATCTTGATATCTATGGAATGTAGAGGTTCAAATGGAACCCCTTGAAGAACTGAAAGAACTAAATTCAGACTCCAGGGAGGAGTCAAAGGTTTGTAAACAGGCTTGATCCTGACCAAAGCCTGAACAAAAGCTTGAACATCTGGCACAGCTGCCAGTCGTTTGTGTAACAAGACAGATAAAGCAGAAATCTGTCCCTTTAGAGAACTCGCTGATAATCCCTTATCCAAACCTTCTTGGAGAAAGGAAAGGATCTTAGGAATTTTAATCCTACTCCATGAGAATCCCTTGGATTCACACCAACAGATATATCTTTTCCATACTTTATGGTAAATTTTTCTAGTTACAGGTTTTCTGGCTTGTACCAGAGTATCTATCACAGAATCCGAAAACCCACGCTTAGATAAAATCAAGCGTTCAATTTCCAAGCCGTCAGCTGGAGAGAAACTAGATTTGGATGTTCGAATGGACCCTGTACTAGAAGATCCTGTCTCAAAGGTAGCTTCCATGGTGGAGCCGATGACATATTCACCAGGTCTGCATACCAAGTCCTGCGTGGCCACGCAGGAGCTATCAAAATCACTGAGGCCCTCTCCTGTTTGATCCTGGCTACCAGCCTGGGAATGAGAGGAAACGGTAGAAACACATAAGCTAGGTTGAAGGTCCAAGGCGCTACTAATGCATCCACTAGAGTCGCCTTGGGATCCCTGGATCTGGACCCGTAGCAAGGAACCTTGAAGTTCTGACGAGACGCCATCAGATCCATGTCTGGAATGCCCCATAATTGGGTCAACTGGGCAAATATCTCCGGGTGGAGTTCCCACTCCCCCGGATGGAATGTCTGACGACTCAGATAATCCGCCTCCCAGTTTTCCACTCCTGGGATGTGGATCGCAGATAGGTGGCAGGAGTGATCCTCCGCCCATCTTATGATTTTGGTCACTTCTCTCATCGCCAGGGAACTCCTTGTTCCCCCCTGATGGTTGATGTAAGCAACAGTCGTCATGTTGTCTGATTGGAATTTTATGAATCTGGCCTTTGCTAGTTCAGGCCAAGCCCTGAGAGTATTGAATATCGCTCTCAGTTCCAGAATGTTTATCGGGAGAAGAGACTCTTCCCGAGACCATAGATCCTGAGCTTTCAGGGATTCCCAGACCGCGCCCCAGCCCACTAGACTGGCGTCGGTCGTGACGATGACCCACTCTGGTCTGCGGAAGCTCATTCCCTGGGACAGGTGATCCTGGGTTAGCCACCAACGGAGTGAGTCTCTGGTCTTCTGATCTACTTGAATCACTGGAGACAAGTCTGTATAATCCCCATTCCACTGTTTCAGCATGCACAGTTGTAATGGTCTTAGATGAATTCGCGCAAAAGGAACTATGTCCATTGCTGCAACCATCAACCCTACTACTTCCATGCACTGAGCTATGGAAGAGAAATGATTAGATAGGAGCGCCAAAGGAGGCAAGGCCAAGGGTTAAGGGAATGGTTGGTTTAATATAATCAGGATTGAAATTAGTCCTGTGTAAAGTTAGACTATAGAGGTTAAAATAGTCCTATCTTATGTGTTAATAGATTTATGTGTAACAACGTGAAAAAGGGAGTAGAAACCTAAAATACAGGTTACTAAAAGTCTAGGCAAAGAAGAGCACAACTGTATGCAAAAAAAGGAGAAAAAGGCGAATTCTTGAAATACAAATGGGTTTAATAAAACTACGCTACATGAATTCATACATCCAAACATACAGATCACATACATACAGGGGATATCAGGGATGCATAAAAATAGCAGATGGGCCGTGAAGGAGACTGGTGCACCAGTATACAAAAATAGACAAATGTTCATCACATTAATGCATGTATTGATTGCATATATTTGTAATCCAAAAGTGTAGTGCGTGTCCCCAGAGATACACGGACCAGGTGAATACAGTCTATACCCCTTCGTGTCTAAATGCAAGTAATAGCGTGAGGTCGTCAGGAGTCGAGGGGAGCTCAACCTCGCCGCGTCTTTTTCACAGGCATATATATAGTGCAGATAAGTAACAGTTCATTTGAATACCTGTCTTTTTCACGCGGTTGCTCTACCCTTAACAGTTGCTCCTGAGACGCTGAATCTTCTGGATTAGACAAGGGGTAGACCACAGGCAGGCCAAAAGTCCTCTGAACTAGTGCTGCAAACCGACGAGTCTTAGCGCTCGTTTCACTCCTTTCAATAAAGCAGCATGGAGCTTCTTCCGGGTGCTGACGTCACGTCAGTAGCTGTGCTGATTTATAGGAATTTGGCCGCAAAGGGAATTGTTGCCATTAGCAGAGAAATCTGTCACTCAAGACGGCTTTGATACTTATCGCAACACTTTACTCTCTTGTAGATCAGAACAGCAAAAGGTTATTTACAGGGATACATTTGTGATTAAACACTCATACATTCATACTTCCATTCGATACATTAGAAAAGTTTGTTTTTCATCTAATTTATTACTTTACTGATATATATATGTATGTTTGAATTGCATGATAGGGATTGTATTTTTTAGTATTACAATTCCGCCATTATATTCAATTCATAATTTTGATACTACCATTGACCATATAATTACCCACAGAGATATGTGCATACATCCACTGAGGATTAGCCTAAAAATGAAGCAAACTCTAGTTTTTCATTGAGGCCATGAGGTGCTAAGGTGTTGAGTTTGTATATCCATTTTGTTTCTTTGCGTAGCAGGATATTATCAATATCCCCGCAACGCATGCTAAGTTTTACAGATTCAATTCCAATGAAATACAAATCATCAGTTTTTGATTCATGAAATTGCGTGTAGTGTCTTGCCACAGGGCTGTCAATATTGCAGTCTAATTCCAAGAGGCCTTAGGATACGTTTAGATCCAGGTATCAATCTGAGAGGTTTGGATGCAGACAACGACTTCATAATTAAGTGGAATGAAATATTAACCAAATGTTCATTGGATTTGAAAATTAGTAAAAAAGAAGGGAAAATTGAGACAGAAGTCTTTCGGAAACCGACGGCAACAAATAGCCTCCTCCTGGGATCGAGCCACCACCCCACAAATTTGAAAAAAGGCATCCCTTATGGACAATTTCTGCGGCTTCGCAGAATATGTTCTGATGACAAAACCTTTAAAACACAAGCAAAAGAGATGGCGGCCCGATTCCATGATAGAGGCTATTCAAAAAGGTGTGTCAAGAGAGCTCTCTATAGAGCCTCCCAACACCAAAGAAAAGACCTGTTATACAAAAGTAAGAACAGGGATGATAAAAATGAAGAAAACAAGATCAGGTTTATCACCAAATATAATGCCCATTGGAGCAAAGTAAAAGACACCCTGAATAGAAATTGGCATTTATTAACTAATGATACAACACTTCACCAATATGTAGGAGATTATCCTCAGATGACTGCAAGGCGATGCAGTAATTTAAAAGACATTTTGGTTAAAAGTGAATTTAACAAAGTCCCAACCTATAACTGGTTGGAACAAAATGCACAGAAAATTGTAGGCAGCACCCCATGTGGCCACTGTGTCTGCTGTCAATATATGCAGAGAAGTAAAACTTTTGATACAAATACAGGGCATATATATAAAATCAACTCTTTCATTAATTGCTCCACAAAAGGAGTTATATATTTACTTTATTGCTCCTGTAAAAGGTTTTACGTTGGTAAAACTTTTAGAGAACTTCGTTCTCGAATTTCTGAACACAGGGACGACATTAAAGACTGCAATATTGACAGCCCTGTGGCAAGACACTACACGCAATTTCATGAATCAAAAACTGATGATTTGTATTTCATTGGAATTGAATCTGTAAAACTTAGCATGCGTGGCGGGGATATTGATAATATCCTGCTACGCAAAGAAACAAAATGGATATACAAACTCAACACCTTAGCACCTCATGGCCTCAATGAAAAACTAGAGTTTGCTTCATTTTTAGGCTAATCCTCAGCGGATGTATGCACATATCTCTGTGGGTAATTATATGGTCTATGGTAGTATCAAAATTATGAATTGAATATAATGGCGTAATTGTAATACTAAAAAATACAATCCCTATCATGCAATTCAAACATACATATATATATCAGTAAAGTAATAAATTAGATGAAAAACAAACTTTTCTAATGTATCGAATGGAAGTATGAATGTATGAGTGTTTAATCACAAATGTATCCCTGTAAATAACCTTTTGCTGTTCTGATCTACAAGAGAGTAAAGTGTTGCGATAAGTATCAAAGCCGTCTTGAGTGACAGATTTCTCTGCTAATGGCAACAATTCCCTTTGCGGCCAAATTCCTATAAATCAGCACAGCTACTGACGTGACGTCAGCACCCGGAAGAAGCTCCATGCTGCTTTATTGAAAGGAGTGAAACGAGCTCTAAGACTCGTCGGTTTGCAGCACTCGTTCAGAGGATTTTTGGCCTGCCTGTGGTCTAGCCCTTGTCTAATCCAGAAGATTCAGTGTCTCAGGAGCAACTGTTAAGGGTAGAGCAACCGCGTGAAAAAGACAGGTATTCAAATGAACTGTTACTTATCTGCACTATATATATGCCTGTGAAAAAGACGCGGCGAGGTTAAGCTCCCCTCGACTCCTGACGACCTCACGCTATTACTTGCATTTAGACACGAAGGGGTATAGACTGTATTCACCTGGTCCGTGTATCTCTGGGGACACGCACTACACTTTTGGATTACAAATATATGCAATCAATACATGCATTAATGTGATGAACATTTGTCTATTTTTGTATACTGGTGCACCAGTCTCCTTCACGGCCCATCTGCTATTTTTATGCATCCCTGATATCCCCTGTATGTATGTGATCTGTATGTTTGGATGTATGAATTCATGTAGCGTAGTTTTATTAAACTCATTTGTATTTCAAGAATTCGCCTTTTTCTCCTTTTTTTGCATACAGTTGTGCTCTTCTTTGCCTAGACTTTTAGTAACCTGTATTTTAGGTTTCTACTCCCTTTTTCACGTTGTTACACATTTACCATTCTAGGATGCACCTGTATATTTTGATTGATTAATTAAGAGTGCTACTTACCTTACTTATGTTGTGTTAATAGATTTATTAAATGCGTGAAGTCCAAGCGTATATACCCTTAGACTGGGGGTTGTGGTAACATTCACTGATTAGAGTGCAAGTTTAAAATCAAAATTGTATGTATATTACAGTGAAGAATTGTTTGAAAAAACAATGAGTGGCACAGAAAATACGTTTTTAAAAATAACAGAATTTAATATCAGTTATATACACAAATATGGATCCATATCGATATTGGTATTACCTTAAAAACAATATTTCGGTATTACCCTAAAACATTTTTAATGAGTGAAGTCTATCTGACAAGATCTTCACATATACAAGAAAGGGGGGGAGCGTAACACGTTGTCAGGTTATTCTCTAATAAATAAACCTGCTTAAGTGTGCAGGAGTAGAAAATTGACAATGATTAAAACACACATATGATAGTGGAGTGGGCTAAAATTTGTCAATAAGTAGTATAAACCCTGATATTGGGAAATTACCCTATAAGCAATATACTTTGAGAAATCAGCATGTAAGCAATATACTTTGGGAAATCAGCATATAAGTACTGTTATGTTGTGACAATTATATAACAACTGTATAACAAATGCTAGATATTCTAATTAAGATAGCAGTATAAAAATAGCAGTATAAAAAACAGATATAATGTGGGAAAGTAACGTGATCTCCAGTAAAAATGGTGACAATCCAAATTAGTGGGAAATAGTTCAGTCCGTGAAAAACATGTAATCCAAAGATTATGCAAAGAAAATTAAATCCACACAAAATCGTGTATAAAAATATATAATTCCTTCAAAAAAGGTGATGTCTCAAAAAACGGAAAAATAGCTAGCGAAGATCTTGTGAAGATCTTGTCAGATAGACTTCACTCATTAAAAATGTTTTAGGGTAATACCGAAATATTGTTTTTAAGGTAATACCAATATCGATATGGATCCATATTTGTGTATATAACTGATATTAAATTCTGTTATTTTTAAAAACGTATTTTCTGTGCCACTCATTGTTTTTTCAAACAATTCTTCACTGTAATATACATACAATTTTGATTTTAAACTTGCACTCTAATCAGTGAATGTTACCACAACCCCCAGTCTAAGGGTATATACGCTTGGACTTCACGCATTTAATAAATCTATTAACACATAAGATAGGACTATTTTAACCTCTATAGTCTAACTTTACACAGGACTAATTTCAATCCTGATTATATTAAACCAACCATTCCCTTAACCCTTGGCCTTGCCTCCTTTGGCGCTCCTATCTAATCATTTCTCTAACTGTACTGCACACCGCGGGCATTTGGGGACCCGCCTTAGACAGGAGCTATAGGTCGTCTCATACACAAGCGCTGTAAGAAAAACAAGTCTGTACTGAGCTATGGAAGGTCGTGGAACAGAGTGAAGAATTTGACAAGCGTTTAGAAGTTTTGACTTTCTGACATCTGTCAGGAAAATCTTCATTTCTAAAGAATATATTATTGTCCCCAAGAAAGGAACTCTTGTCGACAGAGACAGGGAACTTTTTTCTATGTTCACCTTCCACCCATGAGATCTGAGAAAGGCCAGAACGATGTCTGTGTGAGCCTTTGCCTTTGAAAGAGACGACACTTGTATCAGAATGTCGTCCAAGTAAGGTGCCACTGCAATGCCCCTTGGTCTTAGAACCGCTAGAAGGGACCCGAGTACCTTTGTGAAAATCCTTGGAGCAGTGGCTAGCCCGAATGGGAGAGCCACAAACTCGTAAAGTTTGTCCAGAAAGGCGAAACTTAGGAACTGATGATGATCTTTGTGGATAGGAATATGTAGATACGCATCCTTTAGATCCACGGTAGTCATAAATTGATCCTCCTGGATTGTAGGTAAAATCGTTCGAATAGTTTCCATTTTGAACGATGGCACTCTGAGAAATTTGTTTAGAATCTTTAAATCCAGAATTGGTCTGAAGGTTCCCTCTTTTTTGGGAACTACAAACAGATTTGAGTAAAACCCCAGTCCTTGTTCCACAGTTGGAACTGGGGGTATCACTCCCATTTTTAACAGGTCTTCTACACAATGTAAGAATGCCTGTCTCTTTATTTGGTTTGAAGATAAGTGAGACATGTGGAACCTCCCCCTTGGGGGTAGTTCCTTGAATTCCAGAAGATAACCCTGAGAAACTATTTCTAGTGCCCAGGGATCCTGAACATCTCTTGCCCAAGCCTGAGCGAAGAGAGAGAGTCTGCCCCCTACTAGATCCGGTCCCGGATCGGGGGCTACTCCTTCATGCTGTTTTGGTAGCAGCAGCAGGCTTCTTGGCCTGCTTACCCTTGTTCCAGCCTTGCATCGGTTTCCAAGCTGGTTTGGTTTGCGAAGCATTACCCTCTTGTCTAGAGGCAGCAGAGTTGGAGGCCGGTCCGTTCCTGAAATTGCGAAAGGAACGAAAATTAGACTTCTTGGCCTTGGCCTTGAAAGGCCTATCTTGTGGGAGGGCATGGCCCTTACCCCCAGTGATGTCTGAGATAATCTCTTTCAATTCTGGCCCAAAAAAGGGTTTTACCCTTGAAAGGGATATTAAGCAATTTTGTCTTGGAAGATACATCCGCTGACCAAGACTTTAGCCAGAGCGCTCTGCACGCCACAATTGCAAACCCTGAATTTTTCGCCGCTAATCTAGCTAACTGCAAAGCGGCATCTAAAATAAAGGAATTAGCTAACTTAAGTGCGTGAATTCTGTCCATAACCTCCTCATACGGAGTCTCTCTACTGAGCGAATTTTCTAGTTCCTCGAACCAGAACCACGCTGCTGTAGTGACAGGAATAATGCACGAAATAGGTTGCAGGAGGTAACCTTGCTGTACAAAAATCTTTTTAAGCAAACCCTCCAATTTTTTATCCATAGGATCTTTGAAAGCACAATTATCCTCGATAGGAATAGTAGTGCGCTTGGCTAGTGTAGAAACTGCCCCCTCGACCTTAGGGACTGTCTGCCATAAGTCCTTTCTGGGGTCGACCATAGGAAATAATTTCTTAAATATAGGAGGGGGACAAAAGGTATGCCGGGCTTCTCCCACTCCTTATTCACTATGTCCGCCACCCGCTTTGGTATAGGAAAAGCGTTGGGGTGCACCGGAACCTCTAGGAACTTGTCCATCTTGCACAATTTTTCTGGAATGACCAGGTTGTCACAATCATCCAGAGTAGATAGCACCTCCTTAAGCAGTGCGCGGAGATGCTCTAATTTAAATTTAAATGTCACAACATCAGGTTCTGCCTGTTGAGAAATTCTACCTGAATCAGAAATTTCCCTATCTGACAAAACCTCCCTCATGGCCACTTCAGATTGGTGTGAGGGTATGACAGAGCAATTATCATCAGCGCCCTCCTGCTCTACAGTGTTTAAAACAGAGCAATCGCGCTTTCTCTGAAATGCAGGCATTTTGGATAAAATATTTGCTATGGAGTTATCCATTACTGCCGTCAATTGTTGCATAGTAACAAGCATTGGCGCGCTAGAAGTACTAGGGGTCTCCTGCGTGGGCAAAACTGGTGTAGACACAGAAGCAGATGATGTAGAACTATGTCTACTCCCTTCATCTGATGAATCATCTTGGGCAACTTTACTATCTGTGGCAGTACTGTCCTTACTTTGTTTGGACGCTATGGCACAATTATCACACATATTTGAAGGGGGAGACACATTGGCTTCCATACATACAGAACATAGTCTATCTGAAGGCACAGACATGTTAAACAGGCTTAAACTTGTCAATAAAGTACAAAAACCGTTTTAAAACAAAACCGTTACTGTCTCTTTAAATTTTAAACAGGGCACACTTTTTTACTGAATATGTGAAAAACTATGAAGGAATTGTTCAATTTTCACCACAGTGTCTTAAAGCATTCAAAGCATTGCACCCCAAATTTCAGACTTTTAACCCTTAAAATGAGGAAACCGGAGCCGTTTACAGTTTTAACTCCTCTACAGTCCCAGCTCCAGCCTTTGCTGCGACTTTACCAAACCCAGGGGGGTATACGATACCAAATGAAGCCTTCTAGGAACCTTTTCAACTATTTCCAGACCCACACACATGCAGCTGCATGTACTGCTCTCAAAGTAACTGCGCAGTAATGGCGCGAAAATGAGGCTCTGCCTACTACAGAGAAGGCCCTTCCTGACTGGGAAGGTGTCTAAACCAGTGCCTGACATAAAAAAACGTTCCCCAAAGATATAAAGTGTGAATTTCAACATCAAACTGTATAAAATGCCCAAATAAAGCAATCGATCTAGCCCATAAAAGTGTCTACCAGTTTTATAGCCCATATTAAGCCCTTTATTCTGTTTGAGACTAAGAAAATGGCTTACCGGTCCCCATGAGGGGAAAATGACAGCCTTCCAGCATTACACAGTCTTGTTAGAAATATGTCTAGTCATACCTTGAGCAGAAAAGTCTGCCAACTGTTGTGTGGGAACAGAAACCGATTTTAGTTACTGCTGCTAAAATCATACTCCTCTCACAAACAGAACTCTTCATCCTTTTCTGTTTCAGAGTAAATAGTACATACCAGCACTATTTTAAAATAACAAACTCTTGATAGTAGAATAAAAAACTACAACTAAACACCACATACTCTTCACCATCTCCGTGGAGATGCTGCTTGTTCAGCGGCAAAGAGAATGACTGGGGTGGGCGGAGCCTAGGAGGGACTATATGGACAGCTTTTGCTGTGCTCTTTGCCATTTCCTGTTGGGGAAGAGAATATTCCCACAAGTTATGGATGACGCCGTGGACCGGACACACCAATGTTGGAGAAAATCTTTTTGCCGGAGGCCTTATCTTGAAACCTATTCTGTACCCTTGTTAAACAATGTTCTGAATCCAAAGACTGTGAATCGAATTGATCCAAATTTCTTTGAAAAATCGTAATCTGCCCCCTAACAGCTGGGCTGGAATGAGGGTCGCACCTTCATGTGGACTTGGGAGCTGGCTTTGGCTTTCTAGAAGGCTTGGATTTATTCCAGACTGGAGAAGGTTTCCAAACAGAAACCATTCCCGAAGGGGAAGGATCAGACTTTTGTTCCTTATTCTGACGAAAGGAACGAAAACGATTAGCCGCCCTATATTTACCTTTAGATTTTTTGTCCTGGGGTAGAAAAGTTCCTTTTCCCCCAGTAACAGTTGAAATGATAGAATCCAACTGTGAACCAAACAATTTATTACCTTGGAAAGAAAGGGAAAGCAAAGTCGACTTAAAAGACATATCAGCATTCCAAGTTTTAAGCCATAAAGCCCTTCTAGCTAAAATAGCTAAAGACATATACCTGATATCAACCCTAATGATATCAAAAATGGCATCACAAATAAAGTTATTAGCATGTTGAAGAAGATTAACAATGCTATGAGTATTATAATCTGTCACTTGTTTTGCTAAAGCCTCCAGCCAAAAAGTTGAAGCTGCAGCAACATCCGCCAAAGATATAGCAGGTCTAAGTAAATTACCTGAACATAAATAAGCTTTCCTTAGAAAGGATTCAATTTTCCTATCTAAAGGATCCTTAAAGGAAGTACTATCTGCCGTAGGAATAGTAGTACGTTTAGCAAGAGTAGAGATAGCCCCATCAACTTTAGGGATTTTATCCCAAAACTCTAATCTGTCAGATGGCACAGGATACAATTTCTTAAACCTTTTAGAAGGAGTAATTGAATTACCCAGATTATTCCATTCCCTGGAAATTACTTCAGAAATAGCATCAGGGACGGGAAAAACTTCCGGAATAACTACAGGAGGTTTAAAAACCGTGTTTAGATTTAGTATCAAGAGGACCAGATTCCTCTATTTCTAATGCAATTAAGACTTCTTTAAGCAAAGAACGAATAAATTCCATCTTAAATAAATATGAAGATTTATCAGTGTCAATCTCTGGAACAGAATCCTCTGAACCAGAGAAATCATCATCAGAAACAGAATCAGAATGATGATGTTCATTTAAAAATTCATCTGAAAAATGAGAAGATTTAAAAGACCTCTTACGTTTACTGGAAGGAGAAATAACAGACATAGCCTTCTTAATAGATTTAGAAACAAAATCTCTTATATTAACAGGAACACCCTGAGTATTAGATGTTGATGGAACAGCAACAGGTAATGGAATATTACTAAAGGAAACATTTTCTGCATTAGCAAGTTTATCATGACATTCATCACAAACTACAGCCGGAGGAACAGTTACCACGAGTTTACAACAAATGCGCTTAACTTTGGTAGATCCAGCATCAGGCAGCGATTTTCCAGAAGTAGCTTCTGATTCAGGGTCAATCTGAGACATCTCGCAATATGTAATAGAAAAAACAACATATAAAGCAAAATTATCAAATTCCTTAAATGACAGTTTCAGGAATGGGAAAAAATGCCAATGAACAAGCTTCTAGCAACCAGAAGCAAATAAACAATGAGACTGAAATAATGTGGAGACAAAAATGACGCCCATATTTTTTAGCGCCAAAAACGACGCCCACATTATTTGGCGCCTAATTGCTTTTGGCGCCAAGAATGACGCAACATCCGGCGACGCCGACATTTTTGGCGCAAAATGTCAAAAAAATTACGCAACTTCCGGCGACCAAAATGACGCCGGAAATGACAAACAGAATTTTTTGCGCCAAAAAAGTCAGCGCCAAGAATGACGCAATAAAATGAAGCATTTTCAGCCCCCCCCCCCCCCCCCGAGCCTAACAGCCCACAGGAAAAAAGTCAAATTTTTTAAGGTAAGAAAAAATGTTTATTCATATGCATTATCCCAAATAATGAAACTGACTGTCTGAAATAAGGAATATTGAACATCCTGAATCAAGGCAAATAAATGTTTAAATACATATATTTAGAACTTTATATATAAAGTGCCCAACCATAGCTGAGAGTGTCACAAAAAATAAGACTTACTTACCCCAGGACACTCATCTACATATAGTAGAAAGCCAAACCAGTACTGAAACGAGAATCAGCAGAGGTAATGGTATATAAGAGTATATCGTCGATCTGAAAAGGGAGGTAAGAGATGAATCTCTACGACCGATAACAGAGAACCTATGAAATAGATCCCGTAGAAGGAGACCATTGTATTCAAATAGGCAATACTCTCTTCACATCCCTCTGACATTCACTGCACACTGAGAGGAAAACCGGGCTCCAGCTGCTGCGAAGCGCATATCAACGAAGAATCTAGCACAAACCTACTTCACCACCTCCACGGGAGGCAAAGTTTGTAAAACTGATTTGTGGGTGTGGTGAGGGGTGTATTTGTAGGCATTTTGAGGTTTGGGAAACTTTGCCCCTCCTGGTAGGAATGTATATCCCATACGTCACTAGCTCATGGACTCTTGCTAATTACATGAAAGAAATAGAGGAGTATGTCGTCTGCATATAATGCAGCTTTCATTACATGCTCGCCTATTCTGATGCCCTCAACACTCTGTCTAATCTTTATTGCTAAAGATTCTATGGCAATATCGAAGTGAAGGAGGGACAGGGGGTAACCCTGGCGCGTTCCCCTTTCGATGGTGATATCAGAAGATAAAGAATTATTAACTATCAGTCTAGTGTGGGGACGTGTATATAGATTCTTTATAAAATTAAGAAAATTATCCTTAAACCCAAACTTGGCCAAGGAAGTAAACAAGTGGCTAAAATAAACTGAATCAAATGCTTTAGCCGCATCAATGGCAACTATTGCAAGATCCTTGTTGTCCCCTGTCCCTCCATCTAGAGTCTGAAAGAATTCTGTCGTTAGCAGGACTTCCCGGATTTTAGAGGCAGAGTTTCGACGGTGGATGAACCCTGCTTGATCATTATGAATGATATATGGGAGACCGCCTTGAAGCCTGCGTGCCAAGATTGAAGCAAGAATCTTGTAGTCCGAGTTTAAGAGGGCTATAGGTCGGTAAGAATCCTTATGATTAGGATCCTTCCCTCCCTTAAGAAGTAGTGTTGTAAAAGAGGCAGAGAAGCCAGCTGGTATGGCATTGCCATTGATGAAAAATTCATTGTAGATATTACATAGATAAGGAACTATCTCTTGGGTTAAGATCTTATATACCTCATTGGGAATGCCATCTGGGCCTGCTGCTTTGTTCATAGATGATTCAGAAATTGTTTTACTGATTTCCTCATTAGAGATCGGGCTATTCAAGATAGAGTTTATTTCTGTTGTAATTGTAGGACAGTTTACCTGACTCCAGAATTGCTCAGACTGGTCCTTATCTGCAATTTTTGCAGAGTAAAGATCGCTATAATACTTTGTAAATGCCTCTAGGATATCTTCTGTTTTTACCAGTGACTTCCCTAAGTGAAGAATTTTTTCGATCATGGGGGGCTTATTATCTCCTTTAACTAGCTTAGCTAATAATTTGCCGGATTTGTTTCCAAACCGGTAGAGCTTGGCCTGAAACCTCAATTCCCTCTGTGTTTCCAATAATAATGCCAAAGCATCTCTTTCACTCTTAGCTTTAATATATTTAGCCCAATAGAAGGGTGTTCTCTGCAATAGATAGCGATTATATGCATTAACCACAGAATTTGTGGCCTCTTTCTCTCTCTTTTTCAATTTCTTAGATATCATGGTGGCATATGCCGTTATTTCCCCTCTGAGGACTGCTTTAGCAGCTCCCCAGAAAATTTCCGAGCGGTCTACAAACTCAGAATTAAATTGGAGATATTCCTTAAATCTGTCAATTAGATGTTTTTTAAATTTAGAGTTGTTAACCAAATAATATGGAAAGATAAACCTTGCAGGAGAGTTTATGAAACGGTTAAGTTGTACTTCTAGGAAAATAGGAGAGCGATCGGATAAGATTACAGGTGTTATTCCTGCAGCAGTTTTCATTGTACATAATCGATCATCAATTAGAAAAAGATCTATTCTAGATAGAGTCTTGTGGGCCCTAGATAGACAGGTGTAATCTCGAACATCAGGGTTTTGAATCCTCCAGATGTCTTTAACCGCTAAGTTCTGAGTTAAGGTTTTAAACAGTTTTGTTTCAAGGTTAGCTCTCTTTTGTTTTATTTGTTTGTTGACCTGCAGTAGCCTATCCAGAGGGGATTGTGGGGCCATATTAAAATCGCCTCCTAACACCACGTAGCCTTCTGAATAAGTTAATATTTTAGATTGTAGCATATCCCAAAATTTGTAATCTAGAATGTTAGGTGCATACAGATTACAAAGAGTAAACAATTGATCTTGAATTTTGATTTTCAACATCAAGAAGCTCCCCTCTGGATCCCTTTCAGAGTGGATTATTTCAAATTCCAGCCTCTTTCCAATCAGTATAGCTACCCTTCTTTTTCTCCCAAGACTGGGAGAGGCAACAACCTCTTTTACCCAAGAACTTTTCATTTTTTTGATTTCGTCTATATTTAAGTGTGTTTCTTGCAAAAATGCAAGGTCCGCCTACATTTTCCTCAGATGGGAGATAATTGCTTTCCTTTTGATGGGGGTCGAGATACCTCCTATGTTCCATGATATCAATTTAAATTTATCTAGTCTCTTAATCATCTATTTACATATGCATAAAGACTATGGCAGAAGGTGGGGATAGAGGGAGAGGGAGCTTTATTCTAAAGAAGCCCATGCTTTATCTGTGGGAACCTAAAAGAACCTAGTTATTTAACTATTTATTTGTTACTGACTGCCTGCGGCCTATTTATACTATAGATTCTATTTCAGAAAGAAATTTTTCAGCTTCTCGTGCATTTTCGTAAAAATATACTTTGTCCCTAACGATTATTTTGAGTTTAGATGGATATAGTAGTGTCGCTTTGTAACCTCTTTGTATCAATTTTGTGCATGTTGGTGCTAATTCTCTTCTTCTTAAAGATGTCTCAGCTGAGAAGTCTTGGAATAAGAGAATTTTAGCACCTTCTATGTGGATTGGTTGTTTCTTCTTAAATTGTTGAAGTATGTTAATTTTATCAAGATAATTCAGAAAGCGTACTATTACTGGTCTGGGCCTATTATTTATTTGATTGTCAGTCGGGGGTGGGCCTATTCTGTGAGCCCTCTCTATTATTATATGAGTGCTAGGCATTTCCAAGAGTTGGACTAGAGTCTCAGAAACAAACAGGGAGAGATCTTCATATTTTTTACCCTCAGGTATACCAATAATCCTTATGTTATTTCTGCAAGATCTATTTTCGAGATCCTCCATTTTCATCAATAGTTTTTTAATCTTAGTGTTTGTTTCCTCTAGGCTAGAGCTATGTGAGATAGTGAGATCCTCGAGATCAGAGATCCTCTGTTCTGCCTCCTGTAATCTATTTGATAATTGCCTAATTTCCTGAGATAATTGTGCAATATCTTGTTTTATTTCAGATTTTAAGGTATCAAACTTGGGAGTTAATGCTTCAGAAATATTAGAAACCAGGTTTTGAATATTTAAGGCCTCAATGGCAGGGTTAGTGATAGGTGTAGTGGTGTATGTTACGTTTTCTGAGACACCTTTTGATTTTTTGTCTTTGTGTCTACCTGCCATGCTTGGAGAGAGAGTTCTGGGGGAGGTGTTTAAGAATCTGTTCATAAGACAGGTATCAACCGTGAAGGGGAAGGAGTAAAAATTAAAAAAAAAAAAAAAAAAAGGGGGGGGGGGGAGTGAGTGACTTTGGGTGAAAAAACTATGTATTGTTGACCTATAAGGACAAGATGGGAGAGAAGTGGGTTATATTAGTGTCGAGGAGTAAGGTGTAGTAGTGTGCGGAGGATAAGTTAATGTGGTAGTGTCAAGAAGAAAAAAACATAATTTATGCTTACCTGATAAATTTATTTCTCTTGTAGTGTAGTCAGTCCACGGGTCATCCATTACTTATGGGATTATATCTCTTCCCCAACAGGAAGTTGCAAGAGGATCACCCAAGCAGAGCTGCTATATAGCTCCTCCCCTCACATGTCATATCCAGTCATTCGACCGAAACAAGACGAGAAAGGAGAAACCATAGGGTGCAGTGGTGACTGGAGTTTAATTAAAATTTAGATCTGCCTTAAAAGACAGGGCGGGCCGTGGACTGACTACACTACAAGAGAAATAAATTTATCAGGTAAGCATAAATTATGTTTTCTCTTGTTAAGTGTAGTCAGTCCACGGGTCATCCATTACTTATGGGATACCAATACCAAAGCTAAAGTACACGGATGAAGGGAGGGACAAGGCAGGAACTTTAAACGGATGGAACCACTGCCTGAAGTACCTTTCTCCCAAAAATAGCCTCCGAAGAAGCAAAAGTGTCAAATTTGTAAAATTTTGAAAAAGTGTGAAGTGAAGACCAAGTTGCAGCCTTGCAAATCTGTTCAACAGAGGCCTCATTTTTAAAGGCCCAGGTGGAAGCCACAGCTCTAGTAGAATGAGCTGTAATCCTTTCAGGAGGCTGCTGTCCAGCAGTCTCATAGGCTAAACATATTATGCTACGAAGCCAAAAGGAGAGAGAGGTAGCCGAAGCCTTTTGACCTCTCCTCTGTCCAGAGTAAACGACAAACAGAGAAGAAGTTTGCCGAAAATCTTTAGTTGCCTGTAAGTAGAACTTCAGGGCACGGACTACGTCTAAATTATGCAAAAGACGTTCCTTCTTTGAAGAAGGATTAGGACATAATGATGGAACAACAATCTCTTGATTGATATTCCTGTTAGAAACAACCTTAGGTAAAAACCCAGGTTTAGTACGCAGAACTACCTTGTCTGAATGAAAGATCAGATAAGGAGAATCACAATGTAAGGCAGATAACTCAGAGACTCTTCGAGCCGAGGAAATAGCCATCAAAAACAGAACTTTCCAAGATAACATCTTGATATCAATGGAATGAAGGGGTTCAAATGGAACGCCTTGCAGAATGTTAAGAACTAAGTTTAAGCTCCATGGCGGAGCAACAGTCTTAAACACAGGCTTAATCCTAGCCAAAGCCTGACAAAAAGCCTGAACGTCTGGAACTTCTGCCAGACGCTTGTGTAGAAGAATAGACAGAGCAGAAATCTGTCCCTTTAACGAACTAGCGGATAAGCCCTTTTCTAAACCCTCTTGTAGAAAAGACAATATCCTAGGAATCCTAACCTTACTCCATGAGTAACTCTTGGATTCGCACCAATATAAATATTTACGCCATATCTTATGGTAAATTCTTCTGGTAACAGGTTTCCTAACCTGTATTAAGGTATCAATAACCGACTCCGAGAAGCCACGCTTTGATAGAATCAAGCGTTCAATCTCCATGCAGTCAGCCTCAGAGAAATTAGATTTGGATGGTTGAAAGGACCCTGAATTAGAAGGTCCTGCCTTAGAGGCAGAGACCATGGTGGACAGGACGACATGTCCATTAGGTCTGCATACCAGGTCCTGCGTGGCCATGCAGGCGCTATCAGAATCACCGATGCTCTCTCCTGTTTGATCTTGGCAATCAGTCGAGGAAGCATCGGAAATGGTGGGAACACATAAGCCACGTTGAAGACCCAAGGGGCTGTCAGAGCATCTATCAGCACCACTCCCGGGTCCCTGGACCTGGATCCGTAACAAGGAAGCTTGGCGTTCTGGCGAGATGCCATGAGATCCAGATCTGGTTTGCCCTAACGATGAATCAGTTGAGCGAAGACCTCCGGATGAAGTTCCCACTCCCCCGGATGAAAAGTCTGGTGACTTAGGAAATCCGCCTCCCAGTTCTCCACGCCTGGGATGTAGATCGCTGACAGGTGACAAGAGTGAGACTCTGCCCAGCGAATTATCTTTGAGACTTCCAACATCGCTAGGGAACTCCTGGTTCCCCCTTGATGATTGATGTAAGCCACAGTCGTGATGTTGTCCGACTGAAATCTGATGAACCTCAGAGTTGCTAACTGAGGCCATGCTAGAAGAGCATTGAATATTGCTCTTAACTCCAGAATATTTATTGGGAGGAGTTTCTCCTCCTGAGTCCATGATCCCTGAGCCTTCAGGGAATTCCAGACTGCGCCCCAGCCTAGAAGGCTGGCGTCTGTTGTTACAATCGTCCAATCTGGCCTGCGAAAGGTCATCCCCTTGGATAGGTGGGGTCGAGAAAGCCACCATAAAAGAGAATCTCTGGTCTCTTGATCCAGATTTAGTAGAGGGGACAAATCTGAGTAATCCCCATTCCACTGACTTAGCATGCACAATTGCAGCGGTCTGAGATGCAGGCGCGCAAATGGTACTATGTCCATTGCCGCTACCATTAAGCCGATTACTTCCATGCACTGAGCTACTGACGGGTGTGGAATGGAATGAAGGGCACGGCAAGCATTTAGAAGTTTTGATAACCTGGCCTCCGTCAGGTAAATTTTCATCTCTACAGAATCTATAAGAGTCCCTAGGAAGGGAACCCTTGTGAGTGGTAATAGAGAACTCTTTTCCACGTTCACCTTCCACCCATGCGACCTCAGAAATGCCAGAACTATCTCTGTATGAGACTTGGCAGTTTGAAAACTTGACGCTTGTATCAGAATGTCGTCTAGGTACGGAGCCACCGCTATGCCTCGCGGTCTTAGTACCGCCAGAAGTGAGCCCAGAACCTTTGTAAAGATTCTTGGAGCCGTAGCTAACCCGAAGGGAAGAGCTACAAACTGGTAATGCCTGTCTAGGAAGGCAAATCTTAGGTACCGATAATGATCCTTGTGAATCGGTATGTGAAGGTAGGCATCCTTTAAGTCCACTGTGGTCATGTACTGACCCTCTTGGATCATGGGTAGGATGGTTCGAATAGTTTCCATTTTGAATGATGGAACTCTTAGGAATTTGTTTAGGATTTTTAAGTCCAAGATTGGTCTGAAGGTTCCCTCTTTCTTGGGAACCACAAACAGATTTGAATAGAATCCTTGTCCGTGTTCCGTCCGCGGAACTGGGTGGATCACCCCCATTAGTAAGAGGTCTTGTACACAGCGTAGAAACGCCTCTTTCTTTATTTGGTTTGCTGATAACCTTGAAAGATGAAATCTCCCTTGTGGAGGAGAAGCTTTGAAGTCCAGAAGATATCCCTGAGATATGATCTCCAATGCCCAGGGATCCTGGACATCTCTTGCCCAAGCCTGGGCGAAGAGAGAAAGTCTGCCCCCCACTAGATCCGTTTCCGGATAGGAGGCACTCTCTTCATGCTGTCTTAGGGGCAGCAGCAGGTTTTCTGGCCTGCTTGCCCTTGTTCCAGGACTGGTTAGTTTTCCAGCCCTGTCTGTAACGAGCAACAGCTCCTTCCTGTTTTGGAGCGGAGGAAGTTGATGCTGCTCCTGCCTTGAGGTTACGAAAGGCACGAAAATTAGACTGTTTGGCCTTTGATTTGGCCCTGTCCTGAGGCAGAGCATGGCCCTTACCTCCCGTAATGTCAGCGATAATTTCTTTCAAGCCGGGCCCGAATAAGGTCTGCCCTTTGAAAGGAATATTAAGCAATTTAGATTTAGAAGTCATGTCAGCTGACCAGGATTTAAGCCATAGCGCTCTGCGCGCTTGGATGGCGAATCCGGAGTTCTTAGCCGTAAGTTTGGTTAAATGCACGACGGCATCAGAAACAAATGCATTAGCTAGCTTAAGTGCTTTAAGCTTGTTCATAATTTCATCCAATGGAGCTGTGCGAATGGCCTCTTCCAGAGACTCAAACCAGAATGCCGCCGCAGCAGTGACAGGCGCAATGCATGCAAGGGGCTGTAAGATAAATCCTTGTTGAACAAACATTTTCTTAAGGTAACCTTCTAATTTTTTATCCATTGGATCTGAAAAGGCACAACTATCCTCCACCGGGATAGTGGTACGCTTAGCTAAAGTAGAAACTGCTCCTTCCACCTTAGGGACTGTCTGCCATAAGTCTCGTGTGGTGGCGTCTATAGGAAACATTTTCCTAAATATGGGAGGAGGGGAAAAAGGCACACCGGGTCTATCCCACTCCTTGCTAATAATCTCTGTAAGCCTTTTAGGTATAGGAAACACGTCAGTACACACCGGTACCGCATAGTATCTATCCAAGCTACATAATTTTTCTGGAATTGCAACCGTGTTACAATCATTCAGAGCCGCTAATACCTCCCCTAGCAATACGCAGAGGTTCTCAAGCTTAAATTTAAAATTAGAAATCTCTGAATCCAGTCTCCCTGGATCAGATCCGTCACCCACAGAATGAAGCTCTCCGTCTTCATGTTCTGCAAATTGTGACGCAGTATCGGACATGGCTCTCACATCATCAGCGCGCTCTGTCCTTAACCCAGAGCTATCACGCTTGCCTCTTAATTCTGGCAATTTAGATAATACTTCTGTCATAACAGTAGCCATGTCTTGCAAAGTGATTTGTAAGGGCTTCCCTGATGTACTTGGCGCCACAAAATCACGCACCTCCTGAGCGGGAGGCGAAGGTACTGACACGTGAGGAGAGTTAGTCGGCATAACTTCCCCCTCCTTGTCTGGTGATAATTTCTTTACATGTAAAGACTGACTTTTATTTAAAGTAATATCAATACAATTGGTACACATATTTCTATTGGGCTCCACATTGGCCTTCATACATAGTGAACAAACAGATTCATCTGTGTCAGACATGTTTAAACAGACTAGCAATGAGACTAGCAAGCTTGGAAAATACTTTTCAAATAAATTTACAAGCAATATAAAAAACGCTACTGTGCCTTTAAGAAGCACAAAAAGCTGTCACAGTTGAAATAACAATGAACCAAATTAGTTATAGCAACCAAATTTTCACAGTAAATGTATTAAGTTAGCAAAGGATTGCACCCACCAGCAAATGGATGATTAACCCCTTAATACCCAAAAACGGATAACAATTTAATAATTAACGTTTTTATCACAGTCAAACACACTGTCACAGGTCTGCTGTGACTGATTACCTCCCTCAAAATGAATTTTGAAGACCCCTGAGCTCTCTAGAGACGTCCTGGATCATGGAGGATGAAGTAGGAAGATTGTGACTGAATTTTTACTGCGCAAAAAGCGCTAAAATAGGCCCCTCCCACTCATATTACAACAGTGGGGAAGCTCAGTTAACTGTTTCTATGCAGAAACAAAAGTTAGCCATGTGGTAAAAATCATGCCCCAATAAATTTTATCACCAAGTACCTCACAAAAAACGATTAACATGCCAGTAAACGTTTTGAACATACATTTTAAAAGTTATGAAGTGTTATTAATAAGCTTGATACCAGTCGCTTTTACTGCAGTTAAGGCTCATACATTACTTCAGTATTAACAGTATTTTCTGAGTCAAATTCCATTCCCTAGAAAAATACTTCAGTTTACACACACTCATCAGCCTAATACCAGTCGCTACCACTGCATTTAAGGCTGAACTTACATTACATTGGTATCAGCAGTATTTTCTCAGTCAATTCCATTGCTTAGAAAAATAATTTACTGCACATACCTCGTTTGCAGGGGGGCCCTGCATGCTATTCCCCTTTTCTGAAGTTACCTCACTCCTCAGAATGTGCGAGAACAGCCAGTGGATCTTAGTTACGTCTGCTAAGATCATAGAAAACGCAGGCAGATTCTTCTTCTAATGCTGCCTGAGAAACAAACAGCACACTCCGGTGCCATTTAAAATAACAAACTTTTGATTGAAGAAATAAACTAAGTTTAAAAACACCACAGACCTCTCACAACGACCTATCTTTAGTTAGGTTGCAAGAGAATGACTGGGTATGACATGTGAGGGGAGGAGCTATATAGCAGCTCTGCTTGGGTGATCCTCTTGCAACTTCCTGTTGGGGAAGAGATATAATCCCATAAGTAATGGATGACCCGTGGACTGACTACACTTAACAAGAGAAAAAAAAGAAAAGGGGGGGGTGAGTGACTTTGTGCGTGGAAAAACTATATATTGTTGACCTATAAGGACAAGGTGGAAAAGAGGTGGGTTATATTAGTGTCGAGGAGTGAAAAAGTGTGATAATGTGAAAGTGGTGACGTGCAGAAAAACAAGTTAATGTGAGTGTCAAGAGGTAAGATGAGGAATTGTGAAAGGGAGGAAAAAAAAAAAAAGGGGGGGGATGTGGAAAAAGAAAACAGTTTATGAAAATTCAGTGAATGAAGGTGACTCACTAGGGGAGGTGAGATACAGATAATTGGTTGAGGTGATTTATTGAGAACTGTTCAATCAAGCAATGACAGAATTCGATCAAAGAACCTGGTTTTTCTCTAAAATAATCAAGGTTCCCTGACTAGGCCGATTTACACTGTATCTGGCCTATTGG